>NC_090746.1:68759325-68761825 GCF_036898095.1 Palaemon carinicauda | reverse complement strand
TAATAATGAGGGTCAAAATAACTGATCATCTATCAGTATAAAGAAAGGGAATTCCTTTCCCAATCTTATAAGGTCTCAGCAATAGACTGCGCCTGGACACAGAGTATGTTGGAAAATTTAACTACTGTATACTTTTATACCATAGTTTTCTGTCTGCAGTATACTCTAAACTACAGATGTACTGGCTACTGTATATACATATACCATAGTTGCTGCCGGCAAGCAGCCGGCAAGGCTAATACCTAAGACTCAATTCAACTGGCACAATATTGATCATTTTTATGGCCGGCGGCCCTCCGGATTTCCGGCGGCTTACCGGACACCGGCAGGTCACCGGCTGTCAGCACACTGTCCCAGCCAGCATTCAATGTGACAGTGAATTAACGGCTGTCGGACCACAAGTTTAGCCTGCATCTTGCCGGCAAGGTTAGTGGCCGGCAGTCGCCAGTTAGGTTAGTAGCTGGCGGCACTAGCCAATAAAGAGAGAGAAAGCAAGGAGTGAAGAGCGATGTAAGAGTGGCGGCACTAGTCACTGTATCACTTCCTTCCTCCTGAATGAGGGTTCTAATGGAAGGGGAGAATATAGAATAATCAAGCTTCCACCCATCCACCTCCATGCCGGTATCTGCCGGTCGTAGGATGTGGATGGCAGCCCAAGGGAGGACTGAAGAACACTCTAAAGCAAATGGGTCTCCTGCCGGCAGCTAGACCTGCCGATAACAGCTATCCCGGAGCTTCAAGTCCGATAGGGAAGCTATACGACTAGGCTATACAGGCAGAAGCCCAAGCTGGCCCTACAGCCTGCCGGCAATCGGCGAGATTATAGGACAATGGCCACAGGGATGTGATGGCACTAAAGGACAGAATGGGAAGGGGAAAGGGTCCAGTATAAGGTGTGAGAGGAGCCGGCGGCATGTCAGCCCTACCACACCTAAAGGAAACTCTGTTTCAGTATCAGCGCCATCCTAGGCGGACGGAGAATACACTCCCCAGCCTAGGGTCTACCAATACAGTAAAGGGGCCGGCAATCTTCTAGCCGCCACCCTTAACCGTAGAGAAACAGAGTCCCAATGCCGGCGCCATCTTAGGCAGAAAAATAATCACTATTCTTCAGCCTAGAGTTGGCGAACACAGGACTAGTCGACTAAACCACAGGGAGAAGGGGATCACATGACCCATTCAAGTGCAGTCTAGGGAGGCAAGGCCTCCTATGCCAACCAACAAGATCCGACAGGGGAGTACATTCGCCCTATCGATCAGCTGCCGGCACACGATAAGTACTCTGAGGTTCTGACCCAAACCCAAAGCTCACCATCAGTAGCTAGGTGAAGGGGCAGAAAAACCCTAGCCTAACCTTGCCAGAATGACAATTCAAAGCAAGACCAACTAGGATTGTAGCCATAGGCTACACTCAGAGGGAAGAAGGGATTACCCTATATATGAGGGTAACCGGGGAGATTGTATGAAAGTATATTAAAGCCACTAGGCTACTGGCCTAGCGACAGTGAGATCGACTACCTAACTCATCGAAGCTCTCTCGTATACTATCTTAGAAGAGGAAATTTTTTCTTATGCAATCCATATATCTTACATGTATAAATTGCCTATTATCTTCATTTAAATTTAATAGCACCAGGAACACTTATTATATCATGCAAGAGAGTAAACTATAACGCCTAGGCTAGGAAGCCTAGCGTAAACAAGATCGGCTACCCAATTTGCCGAAACTAATGTGAATACTATCAGCATAATATAATCAATTCATAGCAATGAAGACTACATAGCTAATTATTTTTATTTAAGCTATTATACCGGGAAAGTCGTTCTGGCTAACTAAATAACTCATGCGTTACAAACGACAGCGCCGAAGGCGCCTCCGGTCTAGGCAATAGCTCAGCCAAAAATTTAGTTCAATTCAAATTAATTCTTACTTTACGGCCAGAGCTAAATTTATACAGCATAAGAATCAAATACTCAACTTTCCAGAGGCAGAAGAAACTGGAGATTGCATAATAAATCCTGATAACGAGAGAGCACTGGAAAACCACCGAGCGAAACCGCTACAGAAAAAGGAATAAAGATGGCGGACGATTATGGCACCATCTAAGTACTCAAACAGTAATGGAGGAAGGGAACTTTATAACGGCTCCTCTTTTATTTTGCCACTTTTCCCCCTTGAAGCCTAAACGCTATGCGGGTTGCAGATTGCTATGTGGCGTGTCAAGAATACGTCCCCTGATATTATGCGATATCCTAAAAGGAAACTTTAAGGATATTCGCGCCAGGAGTTAGAAATCTGGAGACCTTAAGTTAAATTCTCTGGGAATATCACTGTAGTCAAATATACCTAAGGAAGCTACTTGAAGGAACCTTCCATCAGGATGACATGGCCTGAGCCCAAAAATGTATATATATATGTATACTGTACATGTATATATATACAGTATATATATATATATATATATATATATATTCAAATAAGCCATATATATATTTTTGA
>NC_090746.1:68539325-68751825 GCF_036898095.1 Palaemon carinicauda | reverse complement strand
AAATTAATGATTAATGTTAACTTAGCTTAAGAGCCATTCTTATGACTCCCCCCATACTCATTTTCTCTTTCTTCCACAGGAGGAGCAGATGAAGTGTGACTTCGACTTCTGCGCTGTGAAACGCCCGCACTTCTACGGGCATACGGCCTGCAGGACTCACACCCCTTGTGCTAACAAGAAAGGGGATTTGAAATTCTGGGACCCGCTGAACTGTACGGTCTGCCAGGCTCACATAGCTGATGGCTTCCATAACTCTCCCTCAGCGGAGATCAGGGACATTGCTCGAGAGAAGCTACGCAAATGGGTGCGTGGCTTCCAGAAGAATGCCACCGGACCGTACCTGGCCACTGAAGAATTGAGGTCACTTCTGTTCCCAAAGGCCTCCCCTGATTCTGTGGTGCCCAAGGATTTGATCCTCACTGTCCAAATTACGGTGGAACCTGATGTAGTCATGGCCCAGTCCATGCACGATTGCCGCCTAGATTCCGATGATGACGAACACATGTCGGATATCTCGGAGGGTACGGAGAAGACCCTTATGGCTCAAGGAGCTGAAGATGACGAAGACCAGGTGGAATACGCCGAGTCGGAGCAAGAGGTCGCTCCTCCTTCCATCTCCGCCCCTACTCCTACACCGACGGAAGTGTCTCTCCCGTCTACCTCCACGACCCCGGAACCCTCATCATCCACTCAGGAAATGCTCCGGTTGATTAAAGCCGTCATGGACGACAAGTTAAAGGAGAATCAGGAGTTCATCAGGTCCATGATAGGATCCAAAGAACCGAAGAAGATCTCGGTTAAGGATCTCCCCGCTTGCTCTCATGCCAACCCATGGAGGTATGCTGAGCATATGGTGATAGCGACCGGCAGAATCTTTGTCAGCGACAAGATCGGCTCGGTCCCCCTGGAAGATGTGGAATTCTTCCCCAATTTTGAGGCCTACCCGGACTGTTACGTCCGACTTCGCTCTGAACCTGCCTCTAAAGAAGAGACCGAACCGAAAGAAGAGATAGTGTTCGATCTCGCGAAGGCCCAGGCTATGCTAGCCAACACGTTCAAGAGTAGGGGTTTTACCTGCTCTAAGCTTCCGGCCCTGAGCAAGAAGCACCCTACCTATGTCGCACCTGAAAATGCGGTACTTCCATTCATGGAAAAGGCCTTCGCTGCGTGCCTTAAAGCTGTGGAAGAGGGGAAAGCCTGCCCTGCACTGGAGGAGTGCAGACCCTTCTCCATAGTTACTCCCCCTGACGCTCGACACTGGAAGGACATCCAGCATACTTTCGTCGTGGGAAAGCTAGATCCTGACGTCGCCGGACGTCAGTTTAATGAAGACCTCCCGAAGCTCAACGATCACCTCCTTCGTCGGGAACAAGATACGAAGGAGAGGCTCGCAGCATCCATGTCCCACCAAGTCCAACTTGATATTATGGCCTGTGACACCAGAGTACCAGACCACTAAATGGTACTTGCCAAATCCCGTATGGCAACCCTGATGAAGGACTTGTACCACTTCATGAAGGCTCGGAGAGCCTGTCGTGAATTCGTGTTCGCAGGTGCCACTGTGAAACACGAACCCCGGAGGCTGATTTCCTCCAACATCTGGGGAAAACACCTCTTTCCTTCTGACCTTGGGAAGGAGATCACTGACAAAGCCGCCACGGAGAACAGGAACCTTCTCCACAAATGGGGCATGTCAAAGAAGAGAAAACCCTCTCAGGACGACGGACCTCAACCTAAGAGGAAAGCCTCAAAACAGAAACCCCAGCAACGTCAACCAAGACGTCAGTTTCCGGGACCCGCTACCTCCCAAGTGGCAGCTCAGCCACAACAGACCTTTCAACTGGTCACCCAACCGGTGTTGTCACAGTCACCGGTCTTCACCCCTGCTTTCGAGCAACAGACGACTACCTTTCGTCCCAAAGGTAGAGGCTCAAACAGAGGTGCAGGCAGAGACGCGTCTCGCCGTCCCTCCAGAGGCAGAGGAGGAAAGGGAGCTAGCGGCCGAGGCAGCAAGCCCTCGGGACACCAGAAGCAATGAAGTGCTTCCGGTGGGAGGAAGACTCCGCCAATTCCAGGATCGTTGGACCTTCGATCCCTGGGCACACAGCATCGTCAAGAAGGGTCTAGGCTGGAGTTGGACTCAACCACCCCCAACATTCCAGCAGTTCTTCCAACAATCAACCCCCCTTCTGGAAGAATATGTCCTAGATCTCTTGAACAAGAAGGTGATAAGGAAGGTAAAGTCCACCAGGTTCCAAGGAAGACTGTTTTGTGTCCCCAAGAAAGACTCCGACAAACTCAGAGTCATTCTGGACTTATCCCCCCTCAACAAGTTCATAGCGAACGACAAGTTCAAGATGCTGACTCTTCAACAAATAAGGACCCTTCTGCCTCGAGGTTCTTACGCGGTCTCCATAGACCTGGCGGATGCCTACTGGCACGTTCCAATGAACCATCACGCTTCCTCCTACCTAGGATTTCGACTCCAAAGGAAAAGCTACGCCTTCAGGGCCATGCCCTTCGGCCTCAATGTGGCCCCTCGGATCTTCACAAAGCTGGCGGACGCCATAGTACAACAGCTCCGCCTCCGAAACGTCCAGGTGATGGCCTACCTCGACGACTGGCTAGTTTGGGCTCCATCGCCCGAGGATTGTGTAAAATCCTGCAACAAAGTCACCCAGTACCTAGAACACCTGGGATTCAAGATAAACGAGAAGAAATCTCGCCTCTCTCCAGCTCAGAAGTTCCAGTGGTTAGGAATCCAATGGAACCTTCAGTCACACCGCCTTTCCATCCCCCAGAAGAAAAGGAAGGAAATAGCAGGGTCTGTCAAGCGACTACTGAAATCCAAACGGATTTCAAGACGCCAGCAGGAACGAGTTCTAGGCTCTCTACAGTTCGCCTCAGTAACAAACCCAGTGCTTCGTGCACAGCTAAAGGATGCCGCGGGAGTCTGGAGACGTTCTGCATCCATCGCTCGAAGAGACCTCAAGAGACGGCTCCCAAACAGACTTCGACTTCTCCTCAAGCCGTGGTCGGAAGCAAAGGCCCTGAAAAGGTCCATTCCTCTTCAACACCCACCTCCATCACTCAACATCCACACGGACGCTTCGCTGGAGGGTTGGGGAGGTCACTCCCACCAAAAACAGGCTCAAGGCACCTGGTCTCCCCTGTTCAAGACGTTCCACATCAACATCTTGGAGGCCATGGCGGTCCTTCTAACTCTGAAGAAACTATCCCCCGCCTCCCTCGATCCACATTCGTCTAACCCTAGACAACTCGGTGGTAGTTCGATGTCTCAATCGCCAAGGCTCAAGATCGCCCCAGATAAATCAGGTGCTTCTCCCAATCTTCCGTCTGGCAGAGAAGAAGAAGTGGCACCTGTCTGCAGTTCACCTACAAGGATTCCGCAACGTGACAGCGGATGCTCTATCTCGAACAAACCCGATAGAGTCGGAATGGTCTCTAGACGCAAGATCATTCTCCTTCATCTCACACCAAGTCCCAGAACTTCAGATAGATCTCTTCGCAACGAGCGACAACCAATCAACTTCCTCGGTATGTGGCCCCGTACGAGGACCCCAAAGGCAGAAGCAGTGGATGCCATGTCACTGGACTGGAACAGATGGTCCAAGATCTACCTGTTCCCTCCCACCAACCTTCTGCTGAAAGTCCTCTCCAAACTGAGAACCTTCAAAGGGACAGCGGCCCTAGTGGCTCCCAAGTGGCCCCGGAGCAACTGGTACCCCCCCCCTGGTCCTGGAGCTGCAGCCCAAGCTGATCCCCTCCCTCCCCGGGCCCAGTTCTCTCCCAACAAGTACAGAAGTCGACTGTCTTCGCTTCATCATCGAAAATCAAGGACCTTCATCTCATGATTTTCTCTCCCTAGCCGCAAAGAAGAGGTTTGGGATCTCGAAGAAAAGTCTAGACTTCCTCGAGGAATACAAGACCGAATCCACAAGACGGCAATACGAATCATCCTGGAGAAAATGGGTCTCTTTCGTCAAGACAAAAAATCCTAAAGAAATAACAATTGATTTCTGCATGTCCTTCTTCATTCACCTTCATGGACAAGGATTAGCAGCCAATACGATTTCAACCTGCAAATCGGCCTTGACCAGACCAATTCTGTATGCCTTCCAAATTGATCTGTCCAGCGACATCTTCAATAAACTACCGAAAGCATGTGCTCATCTACGCCCAGCACCCCCACCGAAACCGATCTCCTGGTCATTAGACAAGGTGCTCCATTTCGCCTCCAACTTAGATAATGATCATGCCCTCTCAAGGATCTGACTCAGAAAGTTATATTTCTCTTTGCTCTTGCTTCGGGAGCCCCGAGTCCAGCGAAATAGTGGCATTATCAAGAGAAGAGGGTCACATCCTGTTTACTGATACAGGAGACATTACCCTCTCCCCTGATCCGACGTTTCTCGCCAAAAATGAATTACCCACCAAAAGATGGGGCCCCTGGAGAATATGCCCCCTGAAGGAAGATGTCTCTTTATGCCCAGTAGAGAGCCTCAAGGTCTATCTTCGCAGAACTTCGAACTTTGGTGGAGGCCAACTCTTCAAAGGAGAAACATCGGGCAGCGACCTGTCACTGAAACAATTAAGAGCGAAAATCACCTACTTCATTCGCAGAGCGGATCCTGACAGTACACCCGCCGGTCATGATCCTAGGAAAAGTTGCATCATCTCTGAATTTCTTTCAGAGTATGGACTTTGAAAGCCTTAAAGCTTCACAGGCTGGAAGTCCTCGCGCGTTTTCTTTAAACATTATGCGAAACAAGTGCACGAAGTCAAACATTTTGTGGTAGCCGCAGGTAGTGTTATGAAACCTGCACCTAACTCTGCATAGAACAGTGAGTTACTTGGGACTCTAACTCTTCGGGTGCCTATGTTGACCCTCAAGCGATACATAGTGATGTCGAAAACACTTAGTGCTTTTATAACTGTTCTTATCCCAGGTGAAATGTCATAGTTGTCACACAAGTGCCGCATGCCCTGAGCATGATGTGTTTTAATCAAAAGACTAACGTTCCTCGAGAACGAGTGCCTACTAATAAATTTGAAATTCCTTTTCAGATTCAAGAGCAAGTCTTTATTACTATGTACATTATAATTACTGTAAATGAACTTTACTTATTGCTGCAATTCATTTAATTTCTGCATTTGTGAAATAAAATTTCTATTTTATTACCTGTGCGTCTCAATCAGCTCCTACTTACTATGAAATACATGCCTGTCATAGTTTTATTATCCCCTTTTCCTTATGGTTCATGGAGAAATTAAGATACTAACCCTTAATTTATATTCACTCTGACTACGTAATGTTCCAATACGAATACTTACTCTTCATACCCTGGAGATGAAACCAACCTTCTCAGCACACAGTGTCCAACCACCACTGGTCTGCTTTTCAGAATGTTTCTATACTAATGCCAAACATTCAGCTTCGTCTCCAAGTTCTTCAAGTTCTTCTATCAGGGTGAATAGCCCTTCAATACCACTTTGACGTCGGCATGGCCCGTGGGAACTTCACTGCCAAGGGGGGCAGGAAGATTCTTCCCTACGGTTCTTTACTAAGATTACTATGCTATTTTGTCAAAGCCCTTGGCACTTACTAATAGGGGAAAATCTACCACGATACATTGATTCTCTGGTATTCTTCCATCAGGACGCCATGGCTTGAGCCCAAAAAACGGATTTTGAGCGAAGCGAAAAATCTATTTTTGGGTGAGATAGCCATGGCGTCCTGATGGACCCTCCCTGCTACTTCGTCCAGTTTTTAGGTCCCACCCTGCTCTGCTGTATCATGGTGATCGGCAAGCAACTGGCTTCAGGATGAAGACGGTCGTGACGTCATTTAAGCAATGGCGCCCGTTTGTTTACGTCTCGAGTACCAAAAGTAGCCACGGATGAGATTAGCTATGGAACGGCTCCCAGCTATTCTCAGCCCTTACACACCGAAGCATTAACTCTGTTCGCGGTGTAGATAGCTATGTGGCGCGTTAATACATGCGTCCCCTGTTGATATACGATGTCTTAAAAGGGAAACCTTTAGGATACTCGCTCCAGAAGTTAGAATTCTGTGATAACCTGTGGTTAAATTCTCTGGGAATATCTTAGTAGTTATTTACCCAAGGAAGATACCAAAAAGGAACCTTCCATCAGGACGCCATGGCTATCTCACCCAAAAATAGATTTTTCGCTTCGCTCAAAATCCGTTATATAAATATATATATATATATATATATATAAATATATATATATATATAAATATATATATATATATATATATAAATATATATATAGTGTATATATATATATAAATATATATAAATATATATATATATATATATATATAGTGTGGTTAGCTTGCTACCACTCCCACTAACACTGGTGATTTAGCTCACTTTACTTTTGGCTCGGACGGAGACCAGTTGTTACCACTCTTCCTCCTCACCCATTTTGGACTGCCATTAGTTTTTTTCTATAGTGTATGTATATATATGTATATATAAATATATGTATATATATGTGTATATATATATATATATATATGTATATATGTATATATATATATATATATGTATGTATGTATATATGTATATATGTGTATATATATATATATATATATGTATATATGTGTATATATATATATATATATATACTGTATATATATATATATGTATATATATATACATGTATATATATGTATATATATGTATGTATATATATATATGTAAATATATATATATATATATACAATATACTGTATATATGTATATATATATATATATATGTATGTATATATATATGTATATATATGGTATATATATGTATATATATATGTATATATATACAGTATGTATATATATGTATATATAGATATATATATATATATATATATGTATATATATGTATATATATACATATATATATATATATATATACATATATATACATGTATATATATATATATATATACATATATATATATATATATATAAATTATATATATATATTTATATATATATGTATATATATATATATATATACATATATCTATATATATATATATATATACATATATATACATGTATATATATATATATATATGTATATATATATATATATATACATGTATATACATATACAGTATATATATACATATATATACATATAAATATATATATATATATAAATATATATATATATATATATACACATATACATATATATATATACATATATATATATATATATATAACAACTGGTCTCCGTCCGAGCCAAAAGTAAAGTGAGTTAAATCACCGGTGTTAGCAGGAGTGGTAGCAAGCTAACCACACTAACCCCCGCTAACTAGTGGTATGGGTAGTTAACCCTTGCTAAATTTTAATGGCTCGTCATTTCAGCTTCACTGAAAGTAATACCCCTACAAAATAGCGTAGGTTTGTATTCCAGGTACAGAACAATTTCATTTTTCGACAAAAAAAAATCACGATGCACAGAGTCCGCGATAGTCGAACCGTGAAGTGGCGAGGGATCATTTTACTTTGGTTCTGAAGTGGGGTGAAAGTCATAACTCATTTTGGCTTGGGCCTCCACTAAGGAAAGTAGAGAGTCTTAGAAGAATCTCAATCCTACTGGATTGTAAGTCCACATATTGCACTTATAAGATTGATGGTAATGCATACTTTTTCTCAATCCTTACACTTGTAAGAAGGATGGGGGAGATACTTTAATACAAAGCAATGTAAGGAAAAGTGGCTCTATTGAATAGTTTGCCTGCATTGTTCATCCATTCCAGCTCCATAACAGCACAACTACTAATACCCCAAGAGAGGGGAAAGTAGAAAGGAAAAAGGGGCTAGACACTACCTTTCATTCTTGGGCTTATGTCTTGCCTGCTATTTTAGAGGAGATGCTTCTTATCCTGTGAGGGAGCTAGGCTTGCTATACAATCTGTTAAGCAGCTACCATAGGTCTCAAGTATAATGTAAATGTGTCCAGGGCCTTGTGGGTCTGTAGCGGGTGGTGAAGGTTGTCCGGTGTTTCCAGACTTCTGACTTCAGCACTTGCACCATGGACATATTCTTCCAGAAGGAAAGGGTGGAGCCAAAACATCTGACTACGTGGGCTTACACTCTCAAACGGCAACTCTCGGTATCCTCCGAAGGAAGGGTGTGTGTCAATGGTTTAACGAAACTAGGAGATAATGTCCTTGGATAGGAGATAATGTCCTTGGAGATCTCTATCTTCACCCTACCAGTGCCAACGGAAAGCTTCTTGTGCTCTGATCTGAAAAGCTAGATTCTTTTGATGTAGCATGTGTATGCCCTTACAGGACAGAGAAGCAGCTCCTCCAGATAACTAGGTACAGTGGTACCTCTACATACGAATGTCCCATCATACGAATTTTCCAACATACGAAGTAAAATTCGACCAAATTTCTGCCTCGACATCCGAAGTGTTGTTCCAACATACGAAGTAAACATTACGCCATTGAGCGTCGAGTGCTCAGATCTCTGTTCTTGTGTGTATCGTGTGGTTGTCCTCTGATTGGTCTGTTATCAACAGTGCTTATTTTCTTCCTTTTCTCACATTTCCTTTTTTATTTTACCTATAAACATGGTGCCTAAGAAGCTAAGTTTCAGTACAGGAAGAAGGCAATTCTTTCATTAGAATTAAAGCAAGAAATTATAGAAAAACATGAGAGCAGTGTGCATGTGAGTGATACTGTATGGCTAAACAATATGGCCGGAATAGGCTTATGATCTCGAGGATCATCAAGCTGAAGGCAGCCATTAAAGCAAATAACCATCGAAGGGGATCACCATTATTACAAGACATCGTAGCAATACCCTGGAAGAGATAGAACACCTTTTGTTGATAGGGATAAAGGACAAAGAGATTGTTGGCAACGATCATTTGTGAGAAGGGCCAGCGTGATGAACAGAAAGAAAGAAAAAAGTGAAGCAAAGAAAACCAAGATAAATAAGACTTCTCTCTTTTTCTGTTTCTCTATAAACATAGCATTAACATGTTCTTTAAATAAAATCTCTCTCTCTCTCTCTCTCTCTCTCTCGTTCTTCTTCGCTGTTAGTGTTAGATACGTCTATTATTTTTTTTTTCCGAGAGAGAGAGAGAGAGAGATTAAACAAAAATGTGTTTAGAGTACATATGATTTTTAACAGCGTCAACGAGTTAAAAAAACAATTAAATGTAACTAAGAGAGTAATAACAGCTAATCTGAATTCCTTTATTAACTAAAACAAATATTGATACAAACACACTCGTGTGCGTATACACAAACACACACACACAGGTGCAAGAATTGCTGCGCAGTAAGAGAGACGGTCGGGGAGGAGGTAGAGATGGTGACTGCGATAACATACCGTAACTCGTCACTGAAACTGATGAAAATAAAAAATCAAAAGAAAAAAAATGTAAATAATATGAAATATAAAAATTAAAAAAAATTAAAAATAAGCTAAGTTAGATTAAAATTTCCGTAGTGTAAGTTACGGTATGTTATCGCAGTCACCATCTCTACCTCCTCGCCGATCGTGTCTCCTCGTGCGTGTGTGTGTGTTTGCGCATACGCACATGAGTGTGTTTGTATCAATATTTGTTCTAGTTAATAAAGGAATTCAGATTCGCTGATATTGTTTTTTTAGTTACATTTAACTCTTTCAACTCGTTAACGCTGTTAAAAATCATATGTACACAACACATTTTTGATTAATCTCTCTCTCTCTCTCTCTCTCTCTCTCTCTCTCTCTCTCTCTCTCTCTCTCTCTCTCTCAGAAAAAATTAATAGACGTCTCTAACACTAACAGTGAAGAAGAACAAGACAGAGAGAGAGAGAGAGAGAGAGAGAGAGAGAGAGAGAGAGAGAGAGAGAGAGAGAGAGAGAGAGAGAGAGAGAGAGAGAGAGAATTTATTTAAAGAACATGTTAACACCATGTCTACATTCTCGCCGATCGTTTTGCTCCTCCTGGCGTAGCAAATTCTACACCTGCGTTGGCCTGTCTCTAAGGTAAAGTGGCAATAAAACACATTTTTTATTTATTATTTCTTTATAATTATCTTTTTTACATGCTTCTTTCATATTATGCAGTTATGTTATTATCATGTGTAATTATGTGTAGCCATTTATTAAGGATTTATTATGGGTTTTTAGGCTGAGGAACGAATTATGTTATTTTCATTAGTAAAATAAATTTTTGAATATACTTACCCGATGATCATGTAGCTGTCAACTCCGTTGCCCGACAGAAATCTACGGTCGGGATACGCCAGCGATCGCTATCCAGGTGGGGGTGTACTCAACAGCGCCATCTGTGGTCAGGTACTCAAGTACTTCTTGTCAACAAGAACTCAATTTTCTCCTCGGTCCACTGGTTCTCTATGGGGAGGAAGGGCGGGTTCTTTAATTCATGATCATCGGGTAAGTATATTCAAAAATTTATTTTACTAATGAAAATAACATTTTTCAATATTAATCTTACCCGATGATCATGTAGCTGATTCACACCCAGGGTGGTGGGTGGAGACCAGCATACATGTTAACAAAGAAGCTAAGTATCCCGTATTTCATTTTATTAGTTATTCAAAATAACAAACATAAAATAAATAAGTACCTGGTAAGGAAGTCGACTTGAACCATTACTCTGCCTTTATTAAGTACGTCTTCCTTACTGAGCGTAGCGGTCCTCTTAGGATGCTGAACAACTCTTAGGTGCTGAAGTATAAAGGGCTGCAACCCATACTAAAGGACCTCATCACAACCTCTAACCTAGGCGCTTCTCAAGAAAGAATTGACCACCCGCCAAATCAACCAGGATGCGGAAGGCTTCTTAGCCGACCGTACAACCCAAAAACAACAATAAAAAGTATTCAAGAGAAAGGTTAAAAAGGTTATGGGATTATGGGAATGTAGTGGCTGAGCCCTCACCTACTACTGCACTCGCTGCTACGAATGGTCCCAGGGTGTAGCAGTTCTCGTAAAGAGACTGGACATCTTTGAGATAGAATGATGCGAACACTGACTTGCTTCTCCAATAGGTTGCATTCATAACACTCTGCAGAGAACGGTTCTGTTTGGAGGCCACTGAAGTAGCCACAGCTCTCACTTCATGTGTCCTTACCTTCAGCAAAGCAAGGTCTTCTTCCTTCAGATGAGAATGTGCTTCTCTAATCAGAAGCCTGATGTAGTAAGAAACTGCGTTCTTAGACATTGGTAGAGAAGGCTTCTTGATAGCACACCATAAGGCTTCTGATTGTCCTCGTAAAGGTTTTGACCTTCTTAGATAGTACCTAAGAGCTCTAACTGGGCAAAGTACTCTCTCCAGTTCGTTCCCCACCAAGTTGGACAGGCTTGGGATCTCGAACGACTTAGGCCAAGGACGTGAAGGAAGCTCGTTTTTAGCCAAAAAACCGAGCTGCAAGGAACATGTAGCCGTTTCAGATGTGAACCCTATGTTCCTGCTGAAGGCGTGGATCTCACTTACTCTTTTAGCTGTTGCTAAGCACACGAGGAAAAGAGTTTTTAATGTGAGGTCCTTAAAAGAGGCTGATTGGAGAGGTTCAAATCTTGATGACATAAGGAACCTTAGGACCACGTCTAGATTCCAGCCTGGAGTGGACAACCGACGTTCCTTTGAGGTCTCAAAAGACCTAAGGAGGTCCTGTAGATCTTTGTTGGTGGAAAGATCCAAGCCTCTGTGGCGGAAAACCGCTGCCAACATACTTCTGTAACCCTTGATCGTAGGAGCTGATAGGGATCTTACGTTCCTTAGATGTAACAGGAAGTCAGCAATCTGGGTTACAGTGGTACTGGTTGAGGAAACTGCATTGGCCTTGCACCAGTTTCGGAAGACTTCCCATTTAGACTGATAGACTCTGAGAGTGGATGTCCTCCTTGCTCTGGCAATCGCTCTGGCTGCCTCCTTCGAAAAGCCTCTAGCTCTTGAGAGTCTTTCGATAGTCTGAAGGCAGTCAGACGAAGAGCGTGGAGGTTTGGGTGTACCTTCTTTACGTGAGGTTGACGCAGAAGGTCCACTCTTAGAGGAAGAGTCCTGGGAACGTCGACCAGCCATTGCAGTACCTCTGTGAACCATTCTCTCGCGGGCCAGAGGGGAGCAACCAACGTCAGCCGTGTCCCTTTGTGAGAGGCGAACTTCTGAAGTACCCTGTTGACAATCTTGAACGGCGGGAATGCATACAGGTCGAGATGGGACCAATCCAGCAGAAAGGCATCCACGTGAACTGCTGCTGGGTCTGGAATCGGAGAACAATACAACGGGAGCCTCTTGGTCATCGAGGTAGCGAACAGATCTATGGTTGGCTGACCCCACAGGGCCCAAAGTCTGCTGCAAACATGCTTGTGAAGGGTCCACTCTGTGGGGATGACCTGACCCTTCCGGCTGAGGCGATCTGCCATGACATTCATATCGCCCTGAATGAACCTCGTTACCAGCGTGAGCTTTCGATCTTTTGACCAAATGAGGAGGTCCCTTGCGATCTCGAACAACTTCCTCGAATGAGTCCCTCCCTGCTTGGAGATGTAAGCCAAGGGTGTGGTGTTGTCGGAGTTCACCTCCACCACCTTGTTTAGCTGGAGGGACTTGAAGTTTATCAAGGCCAGATGAACCGCCAACAACTCCTTGCAATTGATGTGAAGTGTCCTTTGCTCCTGATTCCATGTTCCCGAGCATTCCTGTCCGTCCAATGTCGCACCCCAGCCCGTGTCTGATGCGTCCGAGAAGAGACGGTGGTCGGGGGTCTGAACAGCCAAAGGTAGACCTTCCTTGAGAAGAATGCTGTTCTTCCACCACGTTAGAGTAGACCTCATCTCTTCGGAAACAGGAACTGAGACCGTCTCTAGCGTCATGTCCTTTATCCAGTGAGCAGCTAGATGATACTGAAGGGGGCGGAGGTGGAGTCTCCCTAACTCGATGAACAGGGCCAGCGATGAAAGTGTCCCTGTTAGACTCATCCACTGCCTGACTGAGCATCGGTTCCTTCTCAGCATGCTCTGGATGCATTCTAGGGCTTGGTTGATCCTTGGGGCCGACGGAAAAGCCCGAAAAGCTCGACTCTGAATCTCCATACCCAGGTAGACAATGGTCTGGGATGGGACGAGCTGGGACTTCTCTAAATTGACCAGGAGGCCCAGTTCCTTGGTCAGATCCATAGTCCATCTGAGATTCTCCAGACAGCGACGACTTGTGGGAGCTCTTAAAAGCCAGTCGTCTAAATAGAGGGAGGCTCTGATGTCTGCCAAGTGAAGGAATTTCGCAATATTCCTCATCAGTCTGGTAAACACAAGAGGTGCCGTGCTTAGGCCAAAGCACAGGGCTTGGAACTGGTACACAACCTTTCCAAAGACGAATCTTAGGAAAGGTTGGGAGTCTGGATGGATGGGGACGTGAAAGTATGCGTCTTTCAGGTCTAACGAGACCATCCAGTCCTCCTGCCTGACCGCTGCTAGGACCGACTTCGTCGTCTCCATCGTGAACGTCTGCTTGGTGACAAAAGCATTGAGAGCACTGACGTCCAGCACCGGTCTCCAACCTCCTGTCTTCTTGGCTACCAGGAAGAGACGGTTGTAAAAGCCTGGGGATTGATGATCCCGGACTATGACCACCGCTTCCTTTTGTAGCAAGAGCGACACCTCTTGTTGCAACGCTAGCCTCTTGTCCTTCTCCTTGTAGTTGGGAGAGAGGTTGATGGGAGATGTAGCTAGAGGGGGATTGCGGCAGAACGGAATTCTGTATCCCTCCCTTAGCCACTTCACAGACTGAGCGTCTGCACCTCTGCTCTCCCAAGCTTGCCAGAAGGTCTTGAGTCTGGCTCCTACTGCTGTCTGGAGAGGAAGGCAGTCAAAACTTGCCTTTTGCGGACTTGGAAGCCTTCTTGGACTTGCCACGGTGACTGTCTGCACAGGTACCTCCTCTGCTGGAGGTTCTGCCACGAAAGGGCGGGATGAACCTAGAAGCAGGTGTATCAACTGCTGCCGGGCGGAAGGGTCTAGGCACGGAAGGTAAGGTTTTAGCCTTACGTGCAGAAGAAGCCATCAGATCATGAGTATCCTTCTGGATAAGTGAGGCAGCCATCCCCTTAATCAACTCCTCCGGAAACAGACACTTGGAGAGAGGAGCAAACAACAACTCTGACTTCTGGCAAGGAGTGATACCAGCAGATAAGAAGGAGCAAAGATGTTCTCTCTTCTTGAGGACTCCTGATACATATGAAGCCGCAAGTTCACCAGACCCATCCCGAATTGCCTTGTCCATGCTAGACATGATCAGCATGGCCGAGTCCTTATCTGAAGGGGAAGTCTTCCTGCTTAAGGCTCCCAAACACCAATCGAGGAAGTTGAATATCTCGAAGGCACGAAAGACTCCCTTCAACAGATGATCTAGATCGGAAAAGGACCAGCAGATCTTCGAACGTCTCATAGCCAACCTGCGGGGAGAGTCAACCAGACTTGAGAAGTCGGCCTGGGCAGAGGCAGGAACCCCCAAGCCAGGTTCCTCTCCCGTGGCATACCAGACGCTCGACTTAGAAGCAAGCTTGGGAGGAGGAAACACAAAAGAGGTCCTTCCCAGTTGCTTCTTGGAATGCAACCAGTCCCCCATAACCCTCAAAGCTCTCCTAGATGATCTGGCGAGAACAAGCTTGGTGAAGGCAGGCGCAGCAGACTGCATGCCCAGAGCAAACTCGGAGGGAGGAGAACGAGGGGTTGCAGACACAAAATGCTCAGGATACAAGTCCCTGAACAAGGCAAGGACTTTGCGAAAGTCTAAGGAGGGTGGCGAAGACTTGTGTCCTTCAACATCAGAGTGAGGTTCATCCAGATGAGCAGCTTCATCATCCGATACATCATCATCCGAAAGTTGAGTTGTGAGTGGCAAAGGCAGAGCAGCAAGCTGAACGGCTGAATCCTGCAGAACGGGTGCATGCGTACCTGCGGGTCCAACATCATGCCTCTGCTGGACAGTCTGCGAGCTGGCAACAACAAAAGCAGAGGGCTGGTGTGTGGGAGGGGCTGCGGTGGGCTGAGGAGCATGCGGTATGGTATGCAGAGCATGCTGTAAGGTATGCGGCTCATGCTGCATGGTATGCGGAGCATGCTGTAAGGTCTGCAGAGCATGCTGCATGGGCTGAGGAGAATGCCGCATAGTGCTGGAACCCGGCAACTCCTGATGCGGCAGCTCACGCATGTTAGCAGATGGTGCAGCAAGAACATGTGTCTGGCAGGGAGGACTGCGCATCGGTGGAGGAGCTCTCACAGGTGGGGTGTGGGAGCAGGCAGCCGCAGTATCTGCTGAACGCACAACCTCTGCGGGTTGTAGGTTAACAGGAGAGGTGTTAACCTTCTCGGCATGATACTCCTGCATGAAAGCCGCAAGCTGAGACTGCATAGTCTGCAGCATGGACCACTTAGGGTCTACTGTGGTTGGAGCAACAACAGACGGAGCAGTAGCCTGTTGAGGGACCACTCTACCTCTCTTGGGAGGTGTGCAGTCATCAGATGACTGTGGCGAGTCCGAACTGACCCAGTGGCTACACCTGGGCCGTTGGACTAGCTCGGAAGGGACCTTACGTTTGAGCGGTCGTGAGACCTTGGTCCACCGTTTCCTCCTGGAAACCTCTTCCACAGACAAGGAATGTAAGGGCTCATTCGTCTGTATGTGGATGGGACGATCCTTAACAGATACGTCCGCAACCACTGAGGATACATCCGTGCGCCGATCAAGGCTTGCCGAACCCTTTGGTCCTTCGACATTGCTTCTCCCCTGGGCTTGGGAGCTTGCAAGAGGTCCCGGACTGGGAGGACGACTGGCACGCACAGATGTACCCTCATGCGCAACACTGACACTGACACTATGCACATCACTAGCACTAACACTTCCCACTGCACTCTTCGCTTTCAGCTCTCTGACATCTGCCAAGAGCTGATTGCGGTCACTAACCAACGACTCCACCTTCTCACCGAGAGCCTGAATGGCACGCAACATATCAGCCATTGCAGGCTGAGCACTCGTAGCAGGTTCGGGAGTCACCACCACAGGGGAAGGAAAAGGTTGAGGGGCATGGGGAGAGGAAAAATCCACAGAGCGAGAAGAACTCCTCCTATCTCTCTCCTTCTCTAACCTACGTGCATATCTAAGGAATTCGTTAAAATCGAATTCCGAAAGCCCAGCACATTCCCCACATCGATCTTCCAATTGACAGGATTTACCCCTACAATTGGAACATACGGTGTGAGGATCTATAGAGGCCTTCGGAAGACGCCTAGTACAAGTCCTAACACTACACTGCCTGTATTTAGGAACTTGGGAATGGTCAGACATCTTGAATTTAGAAGTAGTCAAGGGGGAATTCCAAAATTAAGCAAAGTTCGTTAACCAATAAATCAAATTAATTCCAAAAGCTTGCTAAGCTAAGGATAAAGCTTCCTGAACAGCGAAGGCTAAACTTTAGAGCAAATACATCACCAAATCGTGAACAAAAGACTCCAAAATCAACAGCGTATCCAAGTAGGTCTTGCCGGCGGCACGACAGAGGAAAAATTGAGTTCTTGTTGACAAGAAGTACTTGAGTACCTGACCACAGATGGCGCTGTTGAGTACAGCCCCACCTGGATAGCGATCGCTGGCGTATCCCGACCGTAGATTTCTGTCGGGCAACGGAGTTGACAGCTACATGATCATCGGGTAAGATTAATATTGAAAAAAATGAATTACCATGTACAGTATTCTTATGGGAAAATTCGTTTCTACACCCGAATTAAATTTGTATGTAGAGGTACCACTGTACATCTTTAAGATAACATGAAGTGTTTGAACTTCAGGTTGTAATCTAATGAAATTTGTGTCTTCGCCACGAACTTGAGTACAAAGAATAGTGAAACCTCCTTCCATCTCTTGGAATGACTGATGGCATACCACGTCATGAAGTTTGCATACCATTTTTGTCGAGAAGGGAGCCAGCAAAAACAAGGTCTTAAGTTTGAGACACCTGTCCAATGCCTTTCTCAAAAGTTTGTACAGCAAGCATTTTAGAGGCGAGAACTTTGGCGGACAAGACTAATCAAAGCTTTTAATCACCATGGACAGTTCCCTAAAGGAGGCAAGGTCCAGGCCTTTCAGACTGAAGACATGTCTTAGGTCTGAGCAGTACCCCTTAACCACAGAGACTAAGAGGAGTTTCTTTCAGTGAAAGTAGACATAGAAATTAGTTATCAGTTGCAGAGAGGCTCCAAAAGAAGTATCCCCTTTCGACACGAGTCGCAGAGGTTGGCCCAATTTCTCTGGTAGACAGCTGGAGAATATCTAATGAGGTATTCGGACATCTGTACAGTACTTCGTGAAAAACCTTTCACTCGGAGGAGAGACAGGGAGGTTACCAAATTGAAGAACTTCTGCAAGTAAGGCTGACAGAAAAGAATGGCCATTGGGGTAGTTGCACTGGTACCTCTTTACTTGCGTTACTTTGACAGCTGCTTTTCGGTCTCATACAGCAGGGGAACCCCACTCTCTACAGGGCCTCCACTGTCGTTATATCTTGTTCATTCAGATTATTCAATGTTTCATATCACGTATTGTTCATTTACAGTTGAATCGTCACTGTCATACGTCTCAAGGAATAAGAAAGATGGATTTTTATTATAAAAATGACAAATTCAAAGATAATTTGTATTTTTCCTAACCATACAAACCTTAGCTATTTACATTGGGTTTACCTTTTAGCGCAGCTGAAATGACGAGCCAATAGTTTTAACGAGGGTTAATTACCCCTGCGCTAGTTAGCGGGGGGGGGGGGGGGTAGGGGAAGGGTAGCTTGCTACCCCTCCCCCCTCACACACCGGTGACTTGCTTCACTTCACTTAGAGGTAGGACTTGACTAGGGGGTCAGGGATGGCGGGCACATTTGTGTAAATAGGAATGGTTTGTATGGTTAGGAAAAATACAAATTATCTTCGAATTTGTCATTTGCTCCGTAACCGAAATACAAACCACGCTATTTACATTGGGTGACTTACCCCTTAGGAAGGGTGGAAAGTCCCCAGCCTTACTGACTTCGGCTTGCCCGGGGGCTCAATCCCTCAGTTAGCAGCACTAGAGGAAAGGAGCCCCTGCACCTCACAAGTTCCTAGCATCGCTAGGAACGAGTGGCCTACAAAAGCAGTGTGTGGAGGAAAGTGTGACTCGTCCTATGAAGTTGACCTTGAGACCTTTAGATAGGAATCTAGGATAGGACGTTCCCAATACCACCTCGTCAGGGTATGGGGGACGCAACAGTATTAAGCTTAATACTAGGAGCACAAAGAAGCATGGGTTACCTGCAGAGGTCGAGGTCAGCTATGCGAGGACCAGGATGCTGCTTCCCCAAGAGAGGGGAGGATGAAGAAAGAAGTAAGGGCCAGACGTACTCTTTCATTCACGCAGACTAAGACCGGGTAACAACGCCCTCAACCTACTGCTACTTGTCCAAAAAGGAGCCTGAGGTTAGACCAGCTGTTGTGCAGCCACCACAGGGCCGATAGAGAACGTATCGAGGCTCCTGTGGGTCACGTCTTGCAGGTAGTGGGCTGTGAAGGTCGTCTGACGCTTCCAGACCCCAGCTTGAAGTACCTGCGTCACAGAGAAGTTTCTCTTGAAGGCCAGGGATGTAGCAACACCCCTGACATCGTGTGCCCTAGGGCGACGTGACGGAGGAGGGTCTGGATTCAAAGCATGGTGGATAACCCTTCGAATCCAAGCTGAGATGGTGTTTCTGGTGACCCTCCTCTTAGTCCTGCCTGTGCTCACAAACAAAGCTCGCACTTGAGGACGGACTGCAGCCGTTCTCTTCAAGTAGTGCCTCAGACACCTCACTGGACATAGTAGCAGCTGGTCTGGGTCGCTTGTTACAGAACGGAGACTCGCGATCCTGAAAGAGTCGAAGCGAGGATCCGGCACTCCAGGATTCTGAGTCTTGGCAACAAACTCAGGGACGAACCTGAACGTTACCTCCCCTCATCCCCTTGAATGGGCGATGTCGTACGAGAGACCATGAAGTTCACTAACCCGCTTGGCCAAAGCCAAAGCGAGTAGGAAAGCCGTCTTCCAAGACAGGTGGCGATCGGAGGCCTGGCGTAATGGTTCGAAGGGAGGTCTCTTCAGAGCCCTGAGGACTCGAACCACGTTCCAAGGAGGAGGTCTCACTTCCGACTGGGGGCAGGTAAGCTCATAGTTACGTATGAGTAAAGAGAGTTCTAGCGATGAAGAAATATCCACGCCCTTCAGCCTGAAGGCCAAGCTTAAGGCTGAGCGATAGCCTTTCACTGCCGAGACAGAAAGGCGCATTTCTTCCCGCAGATAAACGAGGAAGTCCGCTATTGCTGGAATAGTGGCAACGAGTGGAGAGATACCCCTCCCACGACACCAACCACAAAAGACTCTCCACTTTGCTTGGTAGACTCCCTCAGAGGACCTTCGCAGGTGCCGAGACACTCTCTCCGCAACCTGTTGCGAAAAGCCTCTCTCCGCGAGGAGACGCTGGATAGTCTCCAGGCGTGAAGCCGAAGCGAGGCCACGGCCTTGTGAGGGACGCCGGAGTGGGGTTGTCTGAGAAGCTCGTGTCGTGGAGGAAGTTCCCTCGGGAGCTCCGTCAGGAGCTGCAGAAGGTCTGGGAACCATTTTGCGTGATGCCATAGCGGAGCTACCAGAGTCATCGAACAGTTGACCGATAGTCTGGTCCTGTTGAGCACCCTTCTCATCAGACAGAACGGTGGGAAGGCGTACACGTCGATGTTGTCCCACCGTTGCTGGAAAGCATCTTGCCAGAGTGCCTTGGGGTCCGGGACTGGGGAGCAGTACAGGGGCAGCTTGAAGTTCAACGCTGTCGCGAATAAGTCCACAGCCGGGGAACCCCACAAAGTCAGGACTTTGTTGGCTATCTGAGGATCCAAAGACCACTCGGTACTCACTATCTGCGAGGCCCTGCTCAGACTGTCGGCGAGCACATTCCTCTTGCCAGGAATGAAGCGAGCTGATAGTGTTATCGAGTGGATTTTGGTCCACCTCAGAATCTCTACTGCAAGATGGGATAGCTGCTGCAAAAAAGTGCCTCCCTGCTTGTTGATATAAGCCACTACCGTGGTGTTGTCACTCATCACCACCACGGAGTGACCCGCCAGGGACCGTTGGAACTGCTGAAGAGCCAGAAAGACGGCCTTCAATTCTAGCAGGTTGATGTGTAGGCACTTTTCTGATTCTGACCAAAGGCCTGAGGCCCTCTGGTTCAGAACGTGCGCCCCCCACCCTTCTTTTGACGCGTCCGAAAACAGAGTCAATTCCAGGGGGAGGACGAGAAGACTCACTCCCTTCCGCAGGTTCTCGTCGACCAGCCACCACCGCAAGTCCGTCTGTTCCAAAGACCCCATTGGGATCAGAATGTCCGGAGAATCGGATCCTTGATTCCACCTGGACTTGAGCCGCCACTGTAGGGATCTCATCCTGAGGCGGCTGTTTGGAACCAGACGAGCCAGGGAGGATAGGTGACCTAAGAGACGCAACCACGACTGGGCGGGGAGCTCTTCTCGCCTGAGGAAGGCTTCCGCCACCCTCCTCAGCCTTGCTATCCGGTCGTCTGATGGAAAGGCTTTGTGGAGATTGGTGTCTATTAGCATGCCTAGATAAACCAGTCGTTGGGATGGCTGCAGAGAGGACTTCTCGAGGTTTACCACGATCCCCAGATCCTGGCAAAGATCCAAAAGCCTGTCTCGGTGCCGAAGAAGGGTCGACTCCGAGTCTGCTAGGATCAGCCAATCGTCCAGATAACGAAGGAGACGAATGCCGTTCCTGTGCGCCCAAGATGAAATCAGGGTGAACACTCTGGTGAACACCTGAGGAGCTGTGGAGAGACCGAAACACAGCACCTTGAACTGGTAGATCTTGTCATCTAGGCAAAATCTCAGGTACTTCCTGGAAGACGGATGGATTGGGATCTGGAAGTACGCGTCCTTTAGATCCAGTGTGCACATGAAGTCTTGTGGTCTCACCGCAAGTCTGACCGTGTCTGCTGTCTCCATGCTGAACCGGGTTTGCTTGACAAACCCGTTCAGAGCTGAGAGGTCGATGACAGGTCTCCAGCCTCCAGATGCCTTCTTTACAAGAAAGAGTCGACTGAAGAAGCCTGGGGAGCCGTCGACGACCTCCTGGAGAGCACCCTTCTCGAGCATGGTCTCGACTTCGGCCTGAAGGGCCAGCCCCTTTGCCGACCCCGTGGCATAGGAGCTCAACGACACTGGATTCGCTGTCAGGGGAGGTTGAGATGTTGTGAACGGGACGCGATAGCCTTGGCCGATCACTGAGACCGTCCAAGCATCGGCCCCGTGTTGCTGCCACCTGCGGACGCAACGCTGAAGGCATCCCCCCACAGGTGGACACGCAGGGGAACTGCCACCCCTAGGGCTTGCGGCTGCGGCCGCTACCCCTAGGAGTCTTGCCTTCCCTGGAGGACTTACCGCCCCTCTTGACCTTGGCTGGAAAGGGCTGGGGCTTAGACACCACCTTCTTAACTGCCGGTGCCTGCTTCGGAGCCTTACGAGGCTGCTGCTGCTGTTGCGGCGGAGCTGGAGGCTTATAGGGCTGAGCTGTAAGGGCCCTAAGGAGGAGGGAGTCTGTGCTGGATTTCCTCCACCTCTCAGCCGTTCGCTCCATGTCCTGAGGCTCAAACAGGTTCTCCCCCAGAAGGGAAGCATGTCTGAGCCTACACACATCCACGGCGGGGACCTTCGGATGGAATCTCTCGGTCACAGCATCGCGCCGCTTCAACACCGAGTTGGCCCACAGGGTGGTAACCTGGTGCGCCAAAAACTCGATGGAGCGGGTGCCTGAGAGTAAGAAGGTCTCCAGGGCCTTCCGATTGGTCTCCTTGGACAAGTCTTTGGAGCGCAATAGGATGCCCAGAGTTCCTAGCCAAAAGTCCAGCCACGAAGTACCCTGCATGGCACACTTCGCAACCTTTTCATGGCTAAGGATCTCTGCCGCCGAGAACGACACCTGCCGGGCAGAGAGCTTCTCAAGGGGAATTCCCTTCACCAGCTCCTCCACGGAGTGATGGAGAGGAAGAGCGAGGTTGGACTCACCCAAGATCTCGAAATACCTCCTCTGCTGAAGACGAGGAGGAGGGAAGAGCTTGTTCCCGGCAGAGGAACGACTGGAGGAGGCAAGAATCGCGAGCTGAGCATTGGCCCTAGCTCTGGCACTCTTCAGACCCCGAGACCAGGGCAGAGCCGCACTGGACTTAGGGGCCTTCCGAACGTCTAACACTTCGTCCAAGATAGTGTCCTTGCCTTCACGGGGGGCGATCACGGGGTCCATAAGCCCGTTAAGTTGCCTTATCAGGCTCAGGACCTGCCAGAAGGCATGTTCGGATTCCTGCTGATCTCCTCCTTGCGGGCTGGCAGCTAAGTCTCCTGTCCCCGGAATCTCTTCCTGGGGTGAAGCATGGACGTTTCCCCGGGGAGCCGTGGGTTCCTGGCGAATCCTCGAAGATGATTTCGGGACGACTCTCCTCCAAGAAGCGAAGTCTCCCCCCTTGGTGCCGAGGGGAAGACTACCTCTTCACTGGACTCACCCGAGGACGGAAAAGCCTCGTCCATGGGAGAAGGAGGAAACGCTCGAGCAGGAGAAGGGGGCTTCGCGACAGACCTCTTGGGAACCAACTTCGCCCTGGGGGAAGTCACCACGAAGTCCACTCCTCTCTTTCTCTTCAGCGTAGGAGAGGCAGCCGTAGGTTTGTTGCCCTGATCGGCGAGTGCTGGTTTCATTACCCTCACTAACGCCCGCATCAGAGGACCAAACCAAGTCTGTTGCTCCACGGACACAGAGTCCGAAATCCTCGCTGGAGGGAAAGGGATCGGGCGATCCTTTGGAGTGGACACCACAGTACCTGCCTGAAAAGAAGGGGGGGAAGAATGAAGCACTAACCTCTCCGCAGTGTCTTCCCTGTCCTGCACAACAGTCCTGCGTTTGGATGGAAGCGATCCCGAGCGCTGTCTGGGAACACGCGTTCCTGCTGCTACCACTGGCTGCGAAATTCGCCGCGAACAATGGTCGAGCGGGCGCGCAGGCGAGTGGGCACGAGGGTGTACAGGTGAACGAGCGCGTGGCCGAGTCGGCGAACGAATGCGTTGGCGCGATGGCGAGGGAACGCGTTGCCGCGTGGGCGAGGAAGGTCGCTGGCGACGTAGGTCAGGAGACCTATAGCGCGAGGGAGAGCGATTGCGAGCAGGCGATCGGTGGTGAGCTGGCGAACGCTGACGCGCAGGTGAACGATGGCGCGTTGTCGCATGGTGACGCGTTGGCAAGCGATAGCGCGCAGGACGCGCAGGTGAATGATCGCGCGATGGCGAGCTAGCAGATGGCGAACCATGTTCTTCCAGAATCTCTGGTCGACGACGCGTTGGAGAACGCGTGCGCGCAGGCTGTAAATCACGCGGGCGGTCCGGAGATCGCCGGTGATCAGCTGATCGTTGACGCGTAGGAGAACGCTGACGAACAGGCGATACTAGGATCGTCTGTGAACGCTGGCGAGCAGGTGATCGCTGGCGAGTAGGTGATCGCTGGCAAGCAGGTGATCGCTGGCGAGCAAGGGGGCGACGCGTGAGATCCTGTGAAGGAGCAGTTGGCGCGGCGCGTTCACGAACAGGAACAGGAAGAGCGTAGGCGCGTGGGCGAACATGTGCTTTAGAAACATGCGCTGGAGAACGCGGACGATGTTGAGTAGACACAAGATGAGGATCGCGAGAGAGCTCAGGAGACTGATGGCGCGCAGGGTGCCCAACAGGGACAGCAGGATGATCAGAGACCACAGGGGAGAGCTAGCGAGCAAGAGGGCGATGATCCTCAAAAGAGCGCTGACGATCGGGAGAGCGCTGACGAGCAGGAGAGCGCCTGTGCGCTAACACTGCAGTAGGGCGAGCAGGAGAATGCTGGCGCGCTAAGCGCTCTTCAGGAACCACAGGATGTAGGATGTCCACAGGAGAGCGCTGACGAGCAGGAGAGCGCTGACGAGCAGGAGAGCGCTGACGAGCAGGAGAGCGCCTGTGCGCTAACACTGCACGTGAAAGCGAAGAATCCCTTTGCCCCGAAGGGACCATTGCCCGTAGGGTGACGAGGTCCCCAGAAGGTGAAGTTCTAGCAGGAGTAGGAGAACAGTCGGCAGAGAGGTCCAAAGGAGCAGGAGCTGTAGGCTGAGTACGATGAGGAGAGTCCCCTTCGGAGGAAGAAGATCCAAAAAGGCGCCTCTTAACCCCCTTATAAGGGGAAGGGAGGCCCTTGCGACGCAGTGGACGGTGAGCCTTACGGCGAAGGCGGCCACGGGGAAGATCATCAGGACCATCAGTCCTCCGAAGGGGAGTCTCAGTCAAGGCACTCCCCTTAGAGGGAAGCTGAACAGCAGAAGAGCCCGTAGGACTCACTTCCCCCTTCGAAGGATGTACGGAAGGGGGAGGAAAGCCGTCAGCACCAACATCCTCAACTGCACCTGCAGAGGATTGCCCCGCCCCGTCGGAGGCCTCTGCCACCACGACGTCGACGATAGACAGAGGGTCTACCTCTGCTACCGCCGGCGACTGCTTGACGGCGGCCCCCAACAAGACAAGGTCAAACAAGGCGACCCTTGAGGGCAAGCCCTTAAGCCCCAGGGAAGCCCAAATCTGTAAAAGATCATCATTAGACAACGAATTATCAATAACCTCCCCCGGAGGAGGAGGGGGAACCGCCCCGCTATGGGAGGCGACGCCCTCTCCCCCCACCCAAGGTCGGGAAACAGAACTAGGGCCTGCGCTACCACTCGGCCGACTCTCCTTAGGAGCCGGACTAGGGGGAGCTTCGGAGGAGGTTTGGGCGGGGAAAGAAGAGTCCCGAGAACCCTCCTCCTTCAAGGCAACCCCCGAAGGAGAACGGTCTCTCTTGGACTTCTTCTTACGCCGGCGGCCAAACCTCTCCCACTGGGAGGCAGACCACTCCCTACACTCACTACACGTTTTCCTGGTCACAACGACGGCCCCGACACTGAGGGCAAAGGGTGTGAGGATCCGTATCCAAGGCCGACAAAAAGGTCCCACAAGGGCGGCCGGCAACACCAGGACACGTAAGCATAGCAAAGATAAAATAGGTAGTCAACTTCAAACACACACACAAGCTGTAGAGAAAAAGCAGAAAAAAGATTAAAGGCTGTCAACGAGGACGATGGACAGACACGTCTGTTCATCGCCGAGCCAAAAGTGAAGTGAAGCAAGTCACCGGTGTGTGGGGGGGGAGGGGTAGCAAGCTACCCTTCCCCTAACCCCCGCTAACTGGCGCGGGGGTAATTAACCCTCGTTAAAACTATTGGCTCGTCATTTCAGCTGCGCTAAAAGGTAAACCCAATGTAAAAAGCGTGGTTTGTATTTCGGTTACAGAACAATGAAATTTTATTGCATACTTACCGAACAATTATACAGCTGTTGGTTCCCTACGAATGGCAGACAATAGATTCAAAACTACCGCGGTAGCGCCGCCATCGCTGATGTAGGTGACGTCATCTCCCTCCACTCGAGGGAGCTATGGGTACAACTGTCCAGGTAACATCAATTCGTTCTGCCCAGCCATCCACCAGTGGGGAGGAGGGCTTGGATTAATAATTGTTTGGTAAGTATGCAATAAAATTTCATTTTATAATAAAAATCAATTTTTATTGCAGTATCTTACCGAACAATTATACAGCTGATTACCCAATGCAAGGATGGGGGGCTGTGGATGTAAGTTTTACTTCAACAATCACATACGATTCTTGAAAATAAAGTATACCCAAAAGCACTGTTAGTGCCTGTTGTACTTTACCATGTAAGAGAGCTACTGCAGGAGAATACTGCCTCTGGTCGGTGCTCATCTTACATAGTAGAAGGCTTGGAATATGACCAATGGGTGCCTCTACATGGAGTGGAAGATCCTCGTAGTCATGGTGTTCACCGCTGACTCAACGAAGATACAAGAAAATATTGCCCTTGCCCTGGGCTAAGACCAGAAATAAGCAACATGAAAAAACTGTCACCTACTCCAAAATAAAAACCTTTATCCACAACAACTAACACTAAAATGATTGGTGAGTACTCCAGGTACATTATACCCCCAGACTTCCCTTTAACTCGCCAACCTTGGTACAAGGCGAAACAGGCTAACAGAGGGAGCAACCGCCTATGTCGTTCCTCCCAACACCATGCCAGCTACCGAAAGTGGACCGAGAAACATACAATCTTCAAACACTGTTTCGATTTCTTTCAAATAATGCGTAGCAAACACATATTTAGACCTCAAAAAGGTACTTTGCAGGATAGTGGATAGTGACAAGTTGTGTCAAAAAGCGAGAGAAGTCGCTACCACTCGAACTTCGTGCGCTTTCACTCTCAGTAAAGGAAACACTGTGTCGTTACCTTGAGAATGTGCTTCTACAATTAACTATCTCAGAAAACTCTGTTCTGAGGAGGTAATATCTTAATGCCCCCACACGACATGAGTCGTTCCTCTTTTTCCTGGCCTCTACATGGAGTGGAAGATCCTCGTAGTCATGGTACTCAACGAAGATACCAGAAAATATCGCCCTTGCCCTGGGCTAAGACCAGAAGTAACCAACATGAAAAAACTGTCACCTACACCGAAATAAAAACCTTTACCCACCAAAACTAACACTAAAATGATTGGTGAGTACTCCAGGTACATTGTACCCCCAGACTTCCCTTTAACTCGCCAACCTTGGTACAAGGCGAAACAGGCTAACAGAGGGAGCAACCGCCTATGTTGTTCCTCTCAACACCATGCCAGCTACCGAAAGTGGACCGAGAAACATACAATCTTCAAACACTGTTTCGATTTCTTTCAAATAATGCATAGTAAACACATATTTAGACCTCCAAAATGTACTTTGCAGGATAGCGGATAGTGACAAGTTGTGTCGAAAAGCGAAAGAAGTCGATACCACTCGAACTTCGTGCGCTTTCGCTCTCAGTAAAGGAAACACTGCGTCGTTAGCTTGAGAATGTGCTTCTACAATAAACTCTCTCAGAAAACTCTGTTCTGCGGAGGTAATATCTTAATGCCCCCACAGAACATAAGTGTCGTTCTTCTTCTTCCTAGCCTATAAACTGTCAGGTTTTTAAGAACAAATTTCCGTGGCCACGGATTAGAAAAGTTGCGCGAATAATGTATGTGCAACAAATCGCAACATTACTTACTTTTAGGGGTTTATTTCTCGCCCTCCATCAGACACTAAGAGTCTGTTCAGGCGGGCCTTGATGTGTGAAAATAATTTCTTTCCAGTTTATATTTTGCTCTGTATCTTTTCAGTTTTTTGCTAGCATTTGTATTCAGGCTTAATAGTTTTCTGATCACTATTATAAAACTTTCCAAAGAGATAAGTCTTCAGGTTTTTCTTGAAAGCTGCCACATTATTGCCGAAAGAATTTTCATCGTTGACTAACTGTAATATTTTCTTGAATGAGACGAACATGTTCTCAAACAAAATATACAGTTATAGAGATGATCATTTCACCTTTGGTTTACCCCTCCTCTTTATGTGAGGAGCTAGCCAGTGTTCGTTACACAGAAACGGATGTCTGGTTACCTGTGGGCGGAATTAGAAACGTTCGTAAACGTAATGAAAAGTTGCCCACGCTGTTGCTATCGTTCTTTTAATGTCAGCTAACAACGTTCCTTCGGGACTAATTATTCGAAACAATAACCCTGTAAGGATAGAATAAAAAGGTCTCGGAAGCCTATCGTGTAAAAAGCAAGTCGTTGCACCCAGTGTACAATGACGGGGGAGGCTGCCTCCATCAAATGGTAGAACCGAGTTTAAGACAATAACCTCGCGGTTTTGTCTTGGCTAGAGCGCATGCTCCAGGACAGCCTACGGCCTTCATGAAGTTTAAACAACACCCATTGAAGTTCTGCATAGCTACGTCCCTGGCCTTCAAGAAGAATTATTCAGTGACGCAGGTCCTGCAAGCTGGGGTGTGGAAGCGTCAGACCACCTTCCCAGCCCACTACCTGCAAGACGTGACCCACAGGAGGCTCGATACATTTTCTATCGGCCCTGTGGTGGCGGCACAACAGCTGGTCTAAACCTCAGGCTCCTTAATGGACAAGTAGCAAAAGGTTGAGGGCATTGTTACCCGGTTTTAGTCTGCATGAATGCAAAGGTATGTCTGGCCCGTATTCTTTTCTTCATCCTCTCCTCCCTTGGAGAAAGCAGCCTCCTGGGTTCTCTGCACAGCTGACCTCAAACCACTGCAGGTAAACCATGCTTCCTTGTGTTCCTAGTATTAAGTGTAATACTGTCATGTCCCCATACCCTGACGAGGTAGTATTGGGAGAGTCCTAGCCTAGATTTCCATCTGAGGAACTCCAGGTCAACTTCCCAGGACGAGTCACTTTTCACCTTCGCACACACCTTACGTAGGCCGCAGCAGTTTCACAGCTGCTAGCGAGGAGCAGGGATTCCCTATTGTTTGAGTACGTAGACACTCGAATATGGAATCCCTGGGCAAGCCAAAGCCAGTATGGCAGGGACTTACCACCCTTCCTAAGGGTTAAGTTACCCCTTGTAAATAGCATGGTTTGTATTTCAGTTACGGAACAAATGACAAACTCGTAGATCATTTGTATTTTTCCTAACTATACAAACCTTAGCTATTTACACATATTTGCCAGCCAGCCCTGTCCCCCGGGATAAGTCCTACCTCTAAGCAAAGTGAAGCACTCACTGTGTGTGTGAGGGGGGAGGGGTAGCAAGCTACCCCTTCCCCCCCGCTAACAAGCCCTCGTTAAAATTCTTATGGCTTGTCATTCAGCTACGCCGAAGTAATTACCCCATGTAAATAGCTAAGGTTTGTATAGTTAGGAAAAATACAAATTATCTACGAATTTGTCATATTCAGCTTCATTGAAAGTGTACTCCTATTACAGGAAGAAGGTTTATATTTTTGTAGGAACAATAATTCACAAAAAAAAAAAAAATTAACAAATTAACTAGAACATTACCTGGTGTGAGGGAGACTTAAGACAAGGAGGAGGAGGGGGTTACTGCTTGGAAGGAGAATCTTCCTCTATGAGAACTTCTGGTAAAATGACGGAACTTTCTCCTCTTGAACGATGTTCACTACCACTTACTGAATCACAAAATTTACGCTTTCTGGATGCATGGTCGTTTTTTTTTACACTCTTACAATCAAGTTTGACGAAAAACCTCGACATCGTTTTCCTTTTCTTTAAAATGTCATGAAAATAAGACATCGCATTATCGTTAAATAGATTCACAGCACGCCATGCTGAAGTTTTATCTGGGTGATGTATATCTACAAAATTTTGCAGGGTTTCCCACATTCTTAAAGCCTCCTTAATTTCACTTGAAGCAATTAGTTTGTCAGTCTGTCCCTCCTCCTCCTCCACAACCTCTTGTTGCTGCTCATTGTGCAATTCGGACTCCACGGTCATCAGCTGCTCACTTTGTTCAAGATCGGTAATTGCCTTTTCATCTGCTGTAATGAAGGCCTTCTCGGTTATATTCTGCCTAAGTAGACCAGTCTCATCGCAATTAAAATCTTGTTGCAGTATATAACTCTGAGAATATGGTACGTAACACACAGAATACGGTATATAACAGTCAGAGTATAAGACGATTTTAAAATCGGCAACAGATCCCTCTGCTACCTTGGCAATGGAGCGTACAGGCTCTCCACGCACGTTGTTAAGGAAGCCAGTTCTCCTCTTGAAATTTTCTAACCATCCCCGGCTCGCCTTGAACATTATATTCTTTTCTGCTGATGTACCCGGTTCCTTTTTTAAAAGGTCAGCATACAATAACTTTGCCTTTTCACAAATGTTGTTTTCAGTAATTCTATCACCAGCTGACAGCTTCTCATTAATCCAGATAAGCAGCATCTTTTCAACTTCATTTAAAAGAGGTGGGCGTTTTTTTGTCACTCCAAGTACCCCTTTTGCAACATCAATTTTTTTTATTTCTTCTTTTCTCTTCAGAATTGAACAAATCGTAGATGTTCTACGATTATACAGTCTTGCAAGGTTGACTACACGCATGCCTTGTTCATGCCTTGCGATAATTTCCATCTTTGTTTCTACTGAAATCATCTCCCTCTTAGGATTTTTCTTAATAATCTTGGTGGCCATTGTAACGATACTACAGAGAAGAGTTAAAAAACGCTCACATGAGATGATGCTTCTACGAGGGCTGCTCAAAGTGAAAGAGCAAGTGAGGTGAGGCAAGTTAATGCAATGCAAAATGGATTAAAAATCACAGAAACATGGTTTGAGTGGTGTAAGATTGCTTTCTGCATATCCTGTGATAGCTTGGTTTGTAATTGCCCATGTAAAATGTCCAAAAAGTCCAATATTTTTTATTGCACGCCGATTCAATATTTGTGATTCAATACAAATTTGTTTGTATTAAAAATACTTGTAACCTAAGGTTCGACTGTTGTTCTTTCATGCTCTTGTTTCGGTGTGCAAACATTCCTATCACAAAGTAATTTTTTTTTTAATAAAGCAGCTATTGCTAAATTACTGTGTAGTCACAAATTATTGTTCTAAGTGCTCAACTTGTAGTACTATAGTTATTTTATGCCATATGAAAACATCACATATGAAAATGCCATATGAAACATCCTATTTCAAAAAACAAAAAATGGCAGTTTCTGACTAACCGGCTCTTTTTTTTTAGACAGATATTGATCTGTAGAAAATAGTGTCTTTGAATAATCACTTCAAAGACATCTGAGATAATCAGACTGTAGTGGATAATCACGGATTCACAACCCCAAACAATAAGGTAAGACACCCAAATTCAAGGTAAGGGGGAAAGCAAGTTAGGTTTGGTGGGGGAGCCTTAGGCTAGGTTGTAGGTTGTGTTTCTGTGTTTCCCAGGTGAAATATGGTTTTTCAGGCATGGAAATATGTGTATAATGGCGAATAGTGGCCAAATTGAAATTTACGGATTGCATTAAACAACGTGCTTAAGAGATGGCTGTAAATTGTCAAAGACGCAGTTTTTAGCGAACGTTCTTTCAGTGGTTCGGAAACAAAATAAGCTTATAATCCATCTTCACTCTTATTGATAACACATGGCCCCTCAAACCACTAGGCTAATTAGCAAATGTTTGACAAGGGTCAGTCACAACTAAATTTGGCTGCTGTCAACAAAAATATAAACATACTCTTGTCAACTCTCTTGCAGCGCTAATGAGATCAATTAAAGTATCTCACAGCGGTGTTGGAAGATTCACGATAAGGATTAATAAGGTAAATCCCACAATTTTCCGTTTGAAAGATCTTCGGGAGTTGGAGTTAATGGACAAGGTTCAGTTCAGTAAGAAAAATCATCGGGTCTTCTTTCATTTACCATATACTGTAGATACGAGAAAAAGTATTAATGTACATTTAAAGCCTATAAAATAGAAAAAAATGTGTAGATTCAATTATCTTTCTGGAATGTTTCTCTAATATAATGGTTACGTTATTTTATTTCATTTGTTTAAAAGTAACGTCCCCTAATAAACACTCTAGATTCCTCGTTGATCTCTACACAACATTGATTGTGGGCAACCTACTAGAAAAAGGAAGCGTAGTGGGTGCAAAGAACTGCAATTTGCAGAAAATTCATTATAAATAGTTATCTCCTACACAGACAGCACAGCTTGCATACTTTTTCTTCTAACTCCAAAGGCCTATTTGATATATCTGGCAATTTATTTAGCTGGTGTTTCTAAATTTCCTAATTCTATGGCATTGCTTCTATTTTTTCTTGATTAATTACAGCAAAACATATGCTCCGTAGTATCATCTGCCTCACCACACATCATAAAGCCTATACTTTTCATTCCTGTTTTTTTTAATTTTCCTTCAATTTTATCATATTCAACCTTGTTTTCATAACTATTACTGCTTCCTAAGTGTTGAGTTGAGATCTCTTCTGTCGTTACTATTCACAAACCTCAGTTTTGTCATCTCTGCTTCTTTTTTTCTTTTTTTTTCTTTTAATTTCATTTGCCACTTTACTTTTATTTCTTTTTTGAGTTCTTGTCTTACACTTTCTTACTTATTAAATTTTAATATATTTTCTTCATATTTCTATAAAATTTTTCATAACATTCCCCATATGGTTCCCTTATTTGGTCTTCCACTACCTCATTAACTTATCGTTTGTCATCTGATGTTATGAAAAAGCATCACATTTTAATACTCTATTCTATTTTCAACTGCCCATATTCCTGTTTCTACTATTAGCCACCAATAAGGTGTGGTAGCAACCTGTTCAAACAAGCCTTTCATAATTTTTGTAATGTATACTTTATTTCTTCCATTTCCGTGTCTCGTGCCTCGATATTTGCAAACATTGCAGGTACCAGGGCAGGGTTTTGCTTCCCTTTTGCTTATACCAGAACTATGCTTTCCATTTTCTGAGTACCATTCTCCTAAGTATTTATATTTCTAAAGTGTTTCTATCCTTTCATTTTTAACCAATACATTCACCTTTTAAACCTTTTCTTCTTTTATTGTCAAATTACTAAAACCGCAGACTTCTGTGGGTTGACGGTAAAAGTAAATTTCTTTAGTTCTTTTGTAGGTAGTAGGTTGGCTAGGGCACCATCCACCCGTTACAATATTACCGCTAGAGAGGTATAGGGTTCTTTGACTGACCAGACAGTACTACATTGAATTATTATTATTATTATTATTATTATTATTATTATTATTATTATTATTATTATTTTCATTATTATTATTACAAGCTAGGCTATAACCCTAGTTGGAAAAGCAAGATGTTGTAAGCCGAAGGGCTCTAACTTGGAAAAATAGCCCAGTGAGGAAAGAAAAAAAAGGGGGGGAATAAATAAACTACACGAGAAGAATAAACAAAAAATCACACATTAGATTAGATCATTAAAAAAAGAGAGAGAGAGAAATAAGTTAGAACAGCATGCCCGAGTGTAGGGCACCCGCAAACAAGAGAACTCTAATCCAAGACAGTGGAAGGCCATGGTACAGAGGCTATGGCACTACCCAAGACCAGAGAACAATGGATTGATTTTGGAGTGTCCTTCTCCTAGAAGAGCTGCTTACCATAGCTTAAGTCTTTTCTACCCCTATCAAGGGGGAAGTAGTCACTGAATAATTATATTGCAGTAGTTAACCCCTTGTGTGAAGAAAAATTGTTTGGTAATCTCAGTGTTGTCAGGTGTATGAGGACATGAGAAAGTGGTAAGAATAGGCCAGATTATGCGGTGTATGTATAGGCAAGGACAAAATGAGCCGTAACCAGAGAGAGGGATCCAAAGTAGTACTGTCTGGCCAGTCAAAGGACAAAATAACTCCCTATCGATAGTATTTTGTCTTTGCTTACACATAAACCGAATAGTCTTGCCTATTCTTTCCACATTCTCCTCTATCCTCATACATCTGACAACACTGAGATTACCAGGCAATTCTTCTTTGGTCAAGGGGTTTACTTCTGCACTGTAATTATTCAGTGGCTAATTTCCTCTTGGTAAGGGTAGAAGAGACTCTTTAGCTATGGCCAGCAGCTCTTCTAGGAGAAGGACGCTCCAAAATCAAACCATTGTTCTTTAGTTCTTATACCTTGTTTTGAGTATTGTTCTTCTGTCTGGTGTTCAGCTGCTGATTCTCATCTTAATTTGTTGGACAAAAAATTACGGTCTGTTAAATTTCCTATTCCTGATCTAGATATTAATCTTTGGCACCGTCGTTCAATTAGTTCATTATGCGTGTTGCATCAGATTTTTCATAACTCTGACCATCCTTTACATTCAGATCTCCCTGGACAATTCTATCATGTTCGTAATACTAGGCAGGCAGTTAATTCTCATAGCCAGGCCCTCTCCATCATGAGGCTCAATACTACACAGTGTTCTAGAAGTTTTATTCCAGCTGTTACCAAGTTGTGGAATGATCTTCCTAATCGGGTAGTTGAATCAGTAGAACTTCAAAAGTTCAAAGTTGCAGCAAATGTTTTTATGTTGAACAGGCTGACATGAGTCTTTTTATAGTTTATATGTGACATATCTGTTTTTGACATTGTTAATAGTTTATATAGGTCATCTGTTTTGAGCTTGTTACTGTTTTAGAATGATTTACTGTTAACTTGTTCTCATAATTTATTTATTTCCTTTCCTCACTGGGCTATTTTTCCCTATTGGAGCCCTTGGGCTTATAGCATCTTGCTTTTCGAACTAGGGTTGTAACTTGGGTAGTAACAATTATAATAATTATAGTGCCATAGCCCCTGTACTCTGGTCTTCCAGTCTTGGACGAGTTCTCTTGCTTGAGAGTACATTCGGCCAAACTGTTCTTACTTATCTATCTCTTGTTTTCTTTTCTTTTTTTGAAGTTTTTATAGTTTATATATGAAAGATATAATTTAATGTTGTTACTGTTATTAAAATATTTCATTCTGATAGTTTATCACATCTCCTGTAGTTTACCTATTCCTTTGTTTCCTTTCTTCACTGGGCTACTTTCCCTGTTGGACCAATTGGGCTTACAACTTCTTGCTCTTCCATCTAGGGTTATAGCGTAGCTTGTAATAATAACAATAATAATAATGATAATAATAATAATGATAACAATAATAACTGCACTAGTTGCTTATAGCTTTTTCTTTATTTTGTATATATTGAAGTTATGAAACCTTATATCATCTACATAAATTATGGCTTCTATTCTAATGTTTTTGATCAGGTTTATCGTCTTCTCACTTATAGAATTAACTTTGTCCGGACAATTGAACATAACCTTCCCTGTTTTACATTTTCTTCTATTTTAATTTCCTCTGTATACCCAACAGGACTCGTGGTAGTTGATTTAGTTTTCTTATTTAATCATATATCTTAGCATCATCTTTGTCTAATACTCAGTTCTTATATACAATCTTACAAAGTTTATCAAAACACTTTACTGCATCTCTAAACCATATGAATGTTGAAGTTCCTAAGTAATGATTATAATCTATGACTGTATTCAGTGTGATCAGGTGATCAGCTGTTAATCTATCCTCTATCCCACCACACTGAAATCTGCTAATCTTGTCATTAACTTCATCCTTAATATTCATTATCTTTAATTTTTCACTCATTTTAATAATCATGTTCGTAATAGATAGTCATCTTCTATTGTTTATATCTAATCTGCTACCTTTAGATTTTCCCACTGATAATATTTCTAGTTCATCCCATTCATCATGTATTTCTATTCTCTCTTCAATTTAGATAATAATTTCTCTCATGCCATTCTTCGTGTTTTGGGCCATGTTTTTTCAATATTTTATTGCTCATTTCTTGTCTTTCTCGTGTATTCTTACTTTTCAGGGATAGTATCACAGCATCTACCTCTTGTTGAGTTGTCTTCATTACTGTACCTTTTTCTATTTTACTTTCCCATTACCCACCTGAAAGCCAATTCATTAATTTTGTCAGCTTGTTTATCCAGTTCTGTATTACTCTTTTCCAACTTGAATAGGTCTGTATGATAAAGTTCAAATTCTTTTTTAATATCCTCAAAATTTTCTATTACTCCATCTTTATTTCTGATGGCAGTCATAGGACTTGCCTTATGTACATCACCATTTTTTTCAAATCCCAAAATGCTGCTCCATTGACCCCACCCTTTCTTTTAACTTTATCCGATGTTTGTAATACCTTCTTTGGCCTTTTCTTTTATTACGAAATTGTCTATCAGTTTTTTTCTTGAAATTCACGGAGACGTCTGTTTTCTAAATCATCTTCTTTCAATCTGATCTTCCTTATTTTCCTTTTCATCTTCATTAAAATTCTCCTCCTTGTTTAGTGGTTTTTTTCTGCTGACTTTCCTGCTGTATTTCTCCTTTATCCTATTAACATTTTCCTACCATTTTTTTTTTTTTTACATTTTTCTTTTAATGTCCGTCTCCCTTTGATGATTTGCAAGTCCTGCAGCTACAATCTCTCCTTTACATATTTCTAGGTCTAGGATTATTCTCTTCTGATTATCCAGGTTAGTACCAGTTTGCTAATCCATTTCAATTATCATGTCATTGTGGTCTGTGTAAGTAATTCTATGTGTTACTCTGTAGGGTTTAACTAATTTTTCTTCGTCTATGTGGATCCTTTTAACCCCTTCCTCATCTTTTCTAATTATTCTATAGTCTATAATAATACATTTAGTCATTTTTTTCATGCGTATTGAAAAAACTTAAATTAATATTATCTACTAGCTGAGCAAGCATCTTGCCAAAGTCTCCCACGATTATTTTTCTCTATTCATATCTGCTATCTTGACTTCTTTTATTACTTTATACCTTTATTCTTTTCCTCCTTGGTACTCTTACCTTCTTATGGAGCATACACTATTCCTAATCTAATCTTAGTACAACCATTGCCAATTTTTATCCAGAGCGCTTCATGGGTCTTATTTTCTCTGTTTACTTCACTTGTTACATTTCCGTTCTGCTTTAATTCCTATCAGTACCCTTTCTCCTCCTGTGTCATATTCAATTGAATTTAATATGAAAACATTTAAAAGAAGAGGTAGAACAGAAGACAATGTTTTTATATTACAGTAATGTGTAGAAGAGAGGTATAGAAATAAGAAACCCCATATAGTAACTGCCATACAGGCTTTAGTTAAGTCTCCGACTCTGTAAAATGGGAGGTATTAATGGAAGTGTTAAAAAAATCCAGAATCAACACCAAAATCCTAAATGCAATTGCAAATATTTACCAAAGAGATGCTACAGGCATTGACTCAGTGGAAGGTTTAATACAAGATATGGAGGTTACAAATGGAATAAAACAGGGTTCCACAGGATCAACTTCACTTTTCAAGCTAATTACATATATAGTCATGAAGAAAATTATAGAGGAAGGAAACGATTTTAGAAAGAATTTAATAGAGATAGAATAATGATGTTTTGCAGGTGATGCCTTAGTGATTGCAGATGATATAGATAATGCAAAACAAATCGTAACATCTTTTATGATTTACAACACGAAAGAAAAGCCAGATCACATAGAGGGAATAAACTTGGTAGAAAGTTTGACATACTTACGAATTAAACTAAACAGAAATAGGAACATATTTAAAACTCAGGAAATGGTTGCAAAAGAATAAACATAAAAACTAGCTAACTTAATGTATTTAGTCATAGAAAAAAAGTTTATTAAAGTACTAATAGGAAATATATTTGGCAAAAGTAATGCATTACCATCTATTTTGTATGGAACAAACAAATTTGACAGAAACTGAAAAAGGGACTACAAAGGATAGAGAATGGGGTATACGTACTGTATATGAAAAAAAGTGCCATTAAAAGTACAGCTAATACTACTTAAAGGGAAGAGATAGGGGCATGTTCTATGAAAGCTGCAGTACATAAACCGTACCCTGAATGGGGAAAAAATATTGAAAACAATAATCCATGACATTCAAAATAAAGAAGGAAAATGGTGGGAAAAAAACAGCAAAGTACCTACAAAAATTAAATCTGGGTATAAGGCAGATAAAACGAATGAGCAAGCCAGGAATAAAATCCAAACCCAGAAAGTGTAACACTGGAAAATGGAAAGAAGAAAGAGAAAGTAAAGTGAACTTAGAGATACACAGAAAATGGAAGAAAGAAATTAAAGAAGAAATATATGACAATGCGTTAAACTAAACATCATGGGGGAGTGTAAACTGTAATTTTTTTTTTAATGAGGAAGAAGATTTGATAATTTTTTTTTAACCATGAATATAGAAAAGGAATGAAATAACTGAGCTTCAACAACCCTACAAGGAAGACCTACAAAAAATAGGATTTTTTTTTTTTAAGAACTTCAGAGAAAGAAATTAAGAAATAAAAAAGAAATACTGAACCTGATGCGGAGAAAAAGACAAAATAGTATAAAAGATAATTTCAATAACTAGTTTTTAAAGGCGTCATTGCAAAGGCTATGCCTCAACCATGAACCTGAACATAACGGCACCTCCAAAAATGACAAATTCGGAGGTAATTTGTATTTTTCCCAAACTAATACAAACCTGGAGCTATTTATGCAGATTATCTTTCGGCAAAGCTGGAAGGTAGCCACTAGACTAAAAGTGCGAGGTGGCCACTATGCTTAACCACTTAAGCAATACACCCACACCCACAAGAGAAGGCTGATAGAATTGCGACAGCTTTCGCAAACAGAACACAATCAGCTAATCTCTCCCCTGAAACTAGAATGTTACAGGAGCAACTGGCGCCAGCTAGATGGGAGGAGGTTAACACAGCCTGTCAATTACAGGATGACACAGACACCCCATACACAATTGAGGAATTGAGGGCAGTGCACAAATCAGGCAAAGACACTGCGCTAGGGGCAGACCGGATAAGCTACACCATGATCAAACACATGGGTCCAGCAAGAGAAACCGCATTCCTGAGGTTAATGAACAGAACACACAAGGCCTCAAGCCTGGAGGCAACAAGACACACAGCCGATCCCCAAGCCAAAGGATCCAGGAAATCCGAGACCAATAGTTCTAGTATCCTGCATGGGAAAGACAGGAGAATAAAATGGTTCTAAACAGAATGAAGTACAAATCTAGTCCCCTACACAAACAGCTATATGCATATCAGAAGGGAATTGGAACCTCTGAATGCATTAATGATGTTCTAAGCTGTACTTAACAAAAGAAGGCAACTATAGTCTTCATAGACTTTGAAAAAGCCTTTGAGCTTGCCAGCCCAGCAGCAATGCTGCAATCAGTGGCCAGAAAAGGAGTAAAATGTCACCCTCTAGCATGGACAAAGAACTACGTGCTAGGGAGACAACCTAGAGTCAAATTCCAAGGAGTGACATCAGCTTTTCATGACTTGGAAAATGGCACACCACAAGGAGGGATTCTCAGCCCCCTCCTATTCAACATCCTCATGGAAAACATAGCCTCTCTCCAACTCCCTGAAGGAGTAGAGATATTTATCTATGCAGATGACGTATGTGTAATAACTAGAGGACCAGTCAGAATGGTAAGAATGCAGAGAGCACTGAATGACATCAATCAAAAGTCCAATGAGTTGAGACTGAAAATAAACATAGGTAAAACCAAGGCAATGACAATTAAAGCACCCAAACCCCCTGCATCCACTCACAATAGGAATGGAACCCCTAGAGTGGATGGGCAGCTACACATACCTGGGAGTTGTAATAGACAAACAACTCACCTTCAAGAAGGAAATCAAGTGTCTCAAAGAAAAAGCAAATGCCAGACTGGCAGCCATGAGATACATGACTAAACTACAAGACAGAGCAAATGAGCATGTTCAAAAGAAGTACTATCTAGCCTGTTCCAGAACGCTAGTCGACTATAACGCTCCAACCCTAACCAACCTGACAAGACACCCAAAAAGCCTCAGTAGAAGTAATTCAAAACAATGCCAAGAGGCTCATGCTAGGAGCCCCTATATGGACAACGCTGTGCAACACAAGGATGGAAACTGGTCTGCCATCACTAGAAGACAGGATCGCACAGAGAAATGCATCCAGAATTGCAAAGATGTTCCTCTCAGACAGACTCAATAACAAAAAAGAGAGTGTGAGAGGAACTGTCAAAGCACCCTGAGGTTCAAACCCCCAGCTTCTATGGCAAGGACCATAGTAACAACATAAAGAGCCTGGGCTTAGCTGAGGATATTATGCAACTAAGCCCAGATTCAGGGCAGGGCGCACAACACACCCCACCATGGAAGAGAGAAGTGGCAACCTTCAAGTACACTAGGCTTCCTAGGGCAAAGGAAGACTGCACAATGGAGGAACTTAGGAATGCAGCCCAGGCAGCAATCCGTATTGCGGAAACAACAGGAGCGCAGACCTATTACACTGACGGTACTGTAGACCCTAGAACCCAGACAATGGGAGCTGCAGTATTTTCCAGTAATCTCACAGCCTGCTGGAGGACATCCAATAATGCCTCCACCATGCAGACAGAGCTTGTTGCAATAAACAAGCACTACAATACTCCATTGAAAATGATGAAGGACGAGAAGACATAAATACTGACTCAAGATCCTCAATGCAAGCCTTGCAACAGAAAAAAGAATAAAGAAAACAAGGCCCTGCATTATCATATCAGCACAATGAAAGAGGCAGACCTGTAACTCTCAACTGGATTCCCAGTCACATTGGGATACCAGGAAACGAGAAGGCTGATGAACTAGCCGAAAGCATCAGGCACACAGAAAGTGTACAGGTGCACATACAGCCTGCACTGTAACTAATTAAGAATAAAATAAAGCCACAGCTCAAAGAAAATCTAACTGAAGAACTAAACAAGAGGATAGGGAATGGCTCTCCCTCTGCTACATGGTACAAATGGGCCACGGAGCTAGAGCCTCCCCCCATTGACAGATACACCCCAAGAGAACAGGCTGTATGCATACACAGGCTCAGGTTGGGATACAAGGCAAACTGGGAAATCTTGGATGATAACCAAAGACCCTGTGAACATTGTAATGTCATACCACAACAGGCTCTCCTGCACTACCTACTAGAATGTAGGGAGATAACACAGCTGAGGGGCGACCTTCAAATGGACACCAACTTGCCACAAGCCTGGCAGACTGCAGCCACACTGGGAGAAGCAATTGTCGAAAACATAGTTATACAGACAATTGCTTTCAAGACTACCTCCACCAAGGTAACAACCTCTGAAATTCTCATCTATCCATCTCATCCCCTCACTGGAAGGCCCTATTCACATCATCCTCTGTATACTTCCATACCTACTCTACTATTGAAATACTCCGCAGCGACCTTAAAGAGTAAAGGGTTGGACAACCCCACCTGCAACCTTTCTCTACTCTTCAAAGGCCTTACACCCCCTTCTAACTACCATTATCTGTGTCATGATGGCCCTCTTCCACTACCACCATCATCCTTACCCTGTTCACATCTGTCTCTACGACTAAAAACCTTTCAAATTTCCTTTCACTTAATCAACCAACCTTCCAAAATTGCAGGTTACCTACGGGCCGACCAAGGGAAAGGGCCGTGCCAACAAGAAGTGTTGGCTATAATACAAACTGACCGACTGAGGTATGTCACTTTTGATTGCAGGCAGGACTTCTGGGGTGATAGGTGATGACAGGCCAATTATATAAATAACTCCAGGTTTGTATTAGGGAAAAATAAAAGTTATCTCCGAATTTGTCATTTGTTTCCATACTAACAAACCTTTTGTTATTTATGTAGATGATTCACTCTTCAGTGGGTGGAAGTCCTATTATCTGGCATGGAAATTGACCTGGTTTTACCTAGTAGAGTATAAGACTGTTCTAGGGAAAACTTGACACCTCGCTAAAGATACAAAATGCGTAAATTAGCGGCCTGTGCAATTTATAGTGTATGAACATTCCGAGATTATATAGGAAATAAGTACAGACATTACCCATTGTTTACCTCGCAAGAAAACAATGGGGACGTGAACAGTATATATATTTATAACTTATACTAGGCTACACAAGGAAGTTGAAGCCAGCTTGCAGAGGGACCCATGGTGCTATACCTCAAGGGAGGGGAAGATGAAGAAAGGAAAAACAGACATTCTCTCAATCATCCCAGTCTTAACCCGGGTAACAAATGCCCTCAACTAACTGATACTTGTCCCACAAGGAGCTCAAGGTATTATTAAACCACTTGAACAGCCACCACATGACCGATATTAAAAGTATTAAGTCTCCTGTGGGTCACGTCTCTCAAATAATAGGCGGTGAAAGTAGTTTTTCTCTTCCACACACCCGCTTGTAGAACTTGCAACACGGAAAAGGCTAGGGACTTACTAATGCCCGACATCATGGACTCTAGGTCATCGAGCCTTAGAAGGATCAGGAGCCAAGGCTCTTTCAATCACCTGTCGTATCCTAGAAGACACAGTGGTTCTTAGTGATCCTCCTCTTTATTCTGCCCGAACTAACAAACAAGGATGTTAGACAGGATCGTGTTGCTGCACTGAGTTTAAGATAATATCTCAAACTCCTCACTGGGCACAGTAACAATTGATATGGGTCATTGGTTACAATACGGAGACTCTCAATCTGAAAGGGTCCGAATCTTAGGTCCAGAACACCCGGATTTTGAGTCTTAGCAATAAACTTAGGGACAAAGCTGAGTGTCACTTTCCCCCATCCCCTTGAATGGGCGATGTCATATGAGTGGCCATGAAGTTCACTGACTCTCTTTGCCAAAGCTAAAGCAAGCACGAACGCCGTCTCCAAAGTGAGATTTCGGTCAGTTGCATGGCATAAGGGTTGATAAGGAGAACCTTTTAAGGACATTAAGACATGAACCACATTCCAAGGAAGAGGCCTTATCTCTGATATAGAGCAAGTGACCTCATAACTCTGTGTTAGAGAAAGCTCCAACGAAGAGGAAAGATCCACTCCTCTCAGCTTAAAGGCTAGGCTCAAGGCTGAGCGATAGCCTTTTGCCGCCGAAACCGAAAGAAGTTTTTTCTCCCGAATGTGTACAAGAAACTTCGCTATTTCGGGGATAGAGGCATCGAGAGGAGAGATACTCCTTCCACAACACCAACCACAGAAGACTGACCATTTTGTCCGGTACGCAAACACAGAGGACACGCAAGTGTTTGGACATTTTTTCCACAAGTCATTGTGAAAAGCCCCTCTGACAGAGGAGACGCTGGATAGTCTTCAGGAGTGAAGTTAAAGCTACTGCATGGCTCTGTGGAAGATGTTTGCATGAGGTTGTTTGAGTAGATCTGGTTGTGGAGGGAGCTCTCTCAGAAGATCTACTACACGATGCAAAAGGTCTGGAAACCACTCTGCATGATAACATAGTGGAGCTACAAAGGTCATCATTAGATTTTTGGATGCTCAGGTCTTGAGTAGTCTTTTCATAAGAAAAAACGGAGGAAACACATAACGTCGATATCGTCCCATCGGTGTTGAAATGCATCCTGCCATAGACCCTGAGGGGTCCGGGACTGGAGAACAGTACAGCGGAAGCTTGCTGTTCAGAGATGTTACGAACAGATCTACAGTTGGGGAACCCCACAAAGACAGGACTGTTGGCTATCAAAGTATTCAAAGACCATTCCAGGCCTACTACCTGACTCGCTCTGCTCAGATTGTCCGCGAGCACATTCCTCTTGACTGGAATAAAGCGAGCCGATAAGGACACCGAATGTTCTTCTGTCTATCTGAGGATCTTTACTGCAAGATGACATAGAGGCTGAGTAAAGGTACTGCCTTGTTTGTTTATGTATGCTGCTCATCAACTCCACGGAGTGGCCTGCCAGCAACTTGAAACTGATGAAGAGCTAGGTAGGCTGCTCTCATCTCCAGAAGATTTATGTGCTGACACCTTTCTGACTCTGATCAAAGACCGGAGATATTGTGGTACAACATGAATGTCCATCACCCTTCTGTTGATGCAGTGTTAAGAGCATCAAGTCGGGAGGAAGGAAGAGAAGATCCTGACCTTAGCAGAGGTTTTCGTCTGTCACCCACCAAAGCAGGTCCGTCACTTGTTCCTGAGTATTTGGAACTCGAGTGTCAGGTGGATGTGACTGTTGGTTCCACACAGACTTCAGCTGCCACTGCAGGGATCTTATCCTGAGGCGGTCGTTTGGAACCAGACGGATCATAGAAGTTAGGTGACCTAACAGACTCAACCAACGAGAGGCCGGTAGAACCTCCTGTCTGAGGAAGAGTGAGGCCACTTCTTTCAGCCTGTTTACTCTTTCATCTGATGGGAAGACTTTCTATTGCACAGTGTCTATTATCATACTGAGATAAACCAGTCTTTTTGAGGGAAGCAGTGATGACTTTTCGAGATTTATCATGACTCCCAGATCCTGACAAAACTCGAGAAGCATATCTCGATAACGAAGAAGCATTGTCTTTGAGTCTACTAGAAGTAGCCAATCGTCCAGATATCTGAGGAGACGAATACTGTTCTTGTGAGCCCAAAATGATACTAGGGCGAATACTCTGGTGAAAACCTGAGGTGCTGTCGTGAGACCAAAGCAAAGAACCCTGAACTGGTATATTTTGTTCACGTGTATGAATCTGAGATACATCTTTGAAGACGGATGGACTGGGATCTGGAAGTATGCATCCTTGTGATCCAGAGTGCACATGAAGTCCTCTGGTCGAACTGCCTGAATGACCATGTCTGCCATCTCCATTTTGAGCTGAATCTGTTGAACTAACTTGTTCAGAGGGGAGAGATCGATGACTGGTCTCCCGCCTCATGTCCCCCCTTTTCACCAGAAAAAAAAAATTAGACTGTAAAAACCTCTTGGTGAGTGCATTTCTGCAGCATTATCTGGACTTCTGCCCTGAGGGCAAGCTCCTTTGCCGATCCCTTTGCATAGAAGCTTAAATGTACTGGATCCCGAGTCAGAGGGAGAGATTGCATGAACGGGAACGCGATATCCTAAGGAGATCACCTCGATCGTCCAGGGATCAGCCCCGTGATGCTGCCACCTCTATCAGAAGCACTGCAGGCATCCTCCCACAGGTGGAGGGTGGAGAGGAATGCCAATCCTAGTGGGAGTGGCCACCACCTCGGCCACTGTCCTTTGTCCCTTTATGCCTCTAAAGGACTTATTCCCTTTCTGTCCCTTGGACTAAAAGGGCCGCTCAGACACCTTTGAATGTCCCAATGACTCGAAAGTTAAGGGATGAGAAGGAGTAGTCTGCTGACTGCAGGAAGAATGGGAAGGTTTTCCATAAGACCTAGAAGTTATGGCTCCTCTGGAGCGAAGAGAGAAGAACCCTCGAGGGTTTAATTCCTCAACTGGGAGACTTGCACCTTCTGCACTTGCTTGTGGAATTTTCCTATCACAGTGTCACTTCTCTTGAGTATCGCTTTAGCCCACAGGTTGATGACGTGGTGTGACAAGAACTCAAGAGTACGGGTACCTGACATCAGGAAAGACTCCAAGGACTTTCTTAATGACTCCTACAAATCGTGGGAGCGCACAATAAAGCGCAAGGATCAAGCCAATAAGCAGCCTGCATAGCATACTTCGCACCTCTCTCTATGTTGAGGAACTGAAGTGTCGAGAGGGAGGCCCTCAAAGAGGAGAGAGTTTGAGTTGGAAGACCCTTCGTTAAGGACTCAATTGAAGGATCGAGGGACATGGTGGAATGAGGTTCACTTCTGATCTCATAATACTTCTTTTGTAAAACAGAAGTGGAAGAGACCAAGAGGAGGAACCTGCCCTCAAGGAACTGGAAGTTCCTGCTATTTGAGCAATAGCCTTCCTCTTGCCGGCCATCAGGCCTTTAGACAACGGCAAGGCTGCACTGGTTCTAAGGGCTTCTGGGTCTCAAAGATCTGGTCTAGGACCATTTCTTTGAACTCCTGATCTGGGATTCCAGGGGTTGGAAGCCCATTTATGGCCCTCAAACAGAGAGGATCTGTCAAAATGTGTGCTCCGACTCATGCCTTTCTTGCTCAGAGTGGAAGTTCGTACTTGCAGCTTTGCGGTGATTATCAGGATCCGAATCATAAAGATCACCTACCTCTAGGCTCATGTCCAGAGCTTGGGGTAGGTCAGGTACGTCAACGGGTTCTGTGGAGGGACCCTAAGCAGGGGATCTTCTTTGTGCCTTAGCCAGCCTCACCTTCCTTGCTGAGGCATTCTTTGGCTTGGTCTTGGTATCCTTGGATTCCCTTCGCACAGGAGGGCGTTGCTCCTAGATGTTGGAGGGAGCAGCCTCTGAGGGTTTGGGGACACCAGGCACCAAAGCCTCAGAAAGAGGAGGCAAGGACACTGGACATTGGTCCAGTAGCACTATTGTACTTAAATCTCTCGAGGATTGAAGTTATGGAGAACGATCTCCCTGGGAGAGCCCAAGTCCCTATTGCCCCTAGGGTGGAGGATATCAGCATGAAGTGGAGTAACGCCTCTCATCCTCCTCCTCATCTTCTTAGCTATGATCTCCCTCACCTTCACCGGAGTAAAGGGAGGTTTAGATCTGTAAGCATCTGAAGATGGAGGTACAACGGCACAGAATCGAGGTGGGGATGATCTATGTGCTCTAGTCGACAACAGTCTCCTGCTAGTGTCGACACTTCTATGAGACGAGCTCAACGAAGATTACAATGGGATTACAAGAGTTGCTACGACAGGAGTAGAAGATGTCTGTGGTGGCTGAGGAGCCACATCCAAGGACTGCTGCAGAGTGGTGAGAAAAGTGCTGACCCACACAGGGAGTTCAGCACCCTTAGACAAGTCCTTATGTTCCCTTGGAACCATCGGGGGAGAATGTCTTCTAGGGAGAGTCTTGGAGACTTTTCCGATGTAGGGGAGATCCTTATAGGCATCCGATAAAGCTCTTTCAATGTACGAGGAGGGAGATCTGAGCTAACGGGAACATTAGCGTATTTGCTCGAGGGCTACTTAAACCCTTCTGAGAAGTGTATGGGCCGTCCGCTAGAGGTGGTAGAAGCAAGAGGCAGAGATGGAGGGGTTGCTTGTGATTTCGAACCCTCTGCTCGCGAATTGCTCACAGAAATCGGCGATTTACACTCAAAATCGCGAGATTCGCTGGTAAATTCGCGAGCTTCACTCGTCACCAGGCGCGATTCGCAAGCAGAAGTGCTCGCCACAGGAGTACTAGGAGCTGAACAAATATGAGGAAGCCTGATGTCTTCCTGCTGCAGTAAAGGGACCTCTACGTTGGACAATGTTGGCAGCATAGGCCTCTGAGTGTAGGTGAACGCGTCACCACAGGATGCGAGTGTTGCGTAGGTGAACACGTCACCACAGGATGCGAGCGTTGCGAAGGTGAACGCTTTGCTAAGGCCCCCCAGGCTGTAAAAGGCATTGGAGGCTTAGCATGACACCTTTCTCAAGGAACGGTCAGTTTCAAGATCAGGGTCGGTCCCAGGTCGTTTAGGAGATGGGCAGACTGAGAAGCGACGCGCTGATAGACTGCTCGTGCACTTACCTCTGCCTCTAAACGAGGAGCGTCTAGACCTTGATCGAGAAAGTGTGGTTCGCGATAGTGAACAAATTGTTCGTGATCAGGAACATCTAGCTCTCGATCAAGAATGGCGAGATTGTCGCAAATGCCTAGCTAGTGAACATGATCATCACCCTCGCGAGCGTCAACGTCACCCTCGTGAACAAGAGCGTTACGTTCACGAACGCGAGCGTCGTTCTCGTGATCTAGATCGCGAACTTCTGCACCTAAACCTTGACTGGGATGCTCGTGATCGTGCATGGACAGGAACGCCTCCAAGGATAGTGTTGGGACCGAAGGTCTCGTGAGCGCGAAGCTCTAGAGCAAGAGTGCCTCCTAGAAGAACACTCGGATCGAGATGACCATTGATCCAGATTCCAGATGATTTTCAAATCGCCGCGAATGACGATCAGGCGAAGAATGTCGCCAAGGAAGCGAAGATGGAAGATCAAGTCCCTGCTCAGCCCTGGAAGGGGCGTTGGTCTCTGGAAGATCATCAGCACCTGCAGCCGTTGAAACTGTCACATAATTTTGGGGTTGGAAAATTCCAGTTTTCTGTATACTGTATATCTACTGCATATAATGTTACAATTGATTACTGTTACATTTATACATCTTTGGAAACAATAAAAGACTGCTGTTCCTTTTTGCATTTCCTTTCATTGGACCTAGTGTACAAAATAAAAGTAGTGTACCTCAATTTTTAACTCTCCTTTTATAGACTTTGGTCTTTTCATCTTCTGGAGACAAAGATCTTCTCCAGAGTGAGTGGGACTGTGACGTTGATTTCCTTTGCTCCTAGTTTTTACAAACATATCGCTTACACCATAGCCCAGTGAGGAAAGGAAACAAGGAAATAAATAATTGATGAGAACAAATTAACAATAAAACCTTCTAAAAATAGTAACAACGTCAAAACAGATATGTCATATATAAACTATTAACGTCAAAACAGGTATGTCATATATAAACTATAAAAAGACTTATGTCAGCCTGGTCATAATAAAAACATTTGATGCAACTTTGAACTTTTGAAGTTCAACTGATTCAACTACCCAATTAGAAAGATCATTCCACAACTTGGTCACACCTGGAATAAAACTTCTAGAATACTGTGTAGTATTGAGCCTCATGATGGAGAAGGCCTGGCTATTAGAATTAACTGCCTCCCTGGTATTACGAACAGGATAGAATTGCCCAGGATATCTGAATGTAAAGGATGGTCAGAGTTATGAAAAATCTTATGTAACGTGCATAATGAACGAATTGAATGACGGTGCCAAAGATTACTATCTAGATCAGGAATAAGAAATTTAATAAACCGTAAGTTTCTGTCCAACAAATTAAGATGAGAATCAGCAGCTGAAGACCAGACAGGAGAACAATACTCAAAACAAAGTAGAATGAAAGAATTAAAATACTTCTTCAGAATAGATTGATCACCGAAAATCTTGTAAGACTTTCTCAACAAGCCAATTTTTTGTGTAATTGAAGAAGACACAGACCCAATGTGTTTCTCAAAAGTAAATTTGCTGTTGAGAATCACACCTAAAATTTTAAAAGTGTCATACAAATTTAAAGAAACATTATCAATACTAAGATCTGGATGTTGAGGAGCCACTGTCCTTGACCTAATTACAATCATAATTTGAGTTTTGTTAGGATTCAACTTCATACCCCATAATTTGCACCATGCACTAATTTTAGCTAGATCTCTACTAAGAGATTCACCAATCTCAGATCTACATTCAGGGGGATGGAATTGATGCAAAGAAAGTAGCATCATCTGCATATGCAACAAGCTTGTTTTCTATACATGTCATGTGTATATAGTATGAAAAGTAATGGGCCAAGAGCACTACCCTATGGAACACCAGATATCACATTCCTATACTCACTATGGTGCCCATCAACAACAACTCTTTGAGATCTATTACTTAAAATATCAATAATAATGCTAAGAAATGACCCACCCACTCCCAAATGTTGGAGTTTGAAAACAAGGGCCTCATGATTAACACGGTCAAAGGTAGCACTAAAATCAAGGCCAATCACACAAACTTCCTGACCACAATCAAGGGATTTCTGTACAGCATTGTAGATTGTAAGAAGGGCATCACATGCTCCAATGCCTTTACAAAAACCAAATTGCAAACTAGGGAATAGATGATAACCTTCAGCAAACCTATTAAGACGTTTTGCCAGAAGACGTTCAAAAACTTTAGATAATATGGGAGTTATGGAAATTGGGCGGTAATCAGTTGGACTTGAGCTACCACAAACACATTTACATAGAGGAGTAACATTACAAATTCTCCAACAAGTGCTAAAAGCTCCTCTTCTTACTAACTTACGCAAAATAACAGATAACTTTGGAGCTAAGAAATCTGCAGTCTTCATAAAAAACAAAGGAAAAATACCATTTGGGTCTACACCTACATAAGCATCAAGATCCATCAACAGAGCTTTAATTTCACAAGATCTAAAAGCTAAACTAGTTAGTTTAGCCTCAGGAAAACAGGAATGAGGAAGTTCAAGTATTTCATTACTCTGTTTATTGTCAAAAACAGCAGCCAAAATGGTTGCCTTTTCCTTTGGACAGTGAGTGACTGTTGCATCTACACCAAAGAGTGCAGATTTAAGGATAGACCACCATTTCTGTTCCTGAGTTGTACCAGAAAGGGTTTCTTTTATGGTTAAATTGTAATCCTTTTCAGTTGAGGCATAAACTCTCTGAGCAAAAGCTCAAAGCTGAATATAGTCATTCCAGATCTAACCTGATCTGTTACCCTTCCAAAGATGATAGGCCTCCTGCTTCTCCAAATAAGCACGTCTACAATCATCATTGAACCACGGTTTGTCCTTCACTCGGTACCTCAGCACACAAGAAAGGATATGCCTATCATTATGTTGACTAGATTCTCATTCAAAGGGACAAAAGGATCAACACTACTATATAATTTTGACCAATTCAAGCACAAAAGATCATGCAAAATCCCATTCCAGTCTGCTTGGGATTTCATATAAATTTAACAAGAGTATGATACATCAGGGACAGGCTGCTCAGTCTTCACTACTAATGAAATCAAGGCAAGATCAGATGTCCCAACTGGAAAACCAACCTTACTAGTTATAACGCCAGGGGAGTCGTATACGAGGTCCAAGCAATTACCAGACCATACCCCATAATTTGCACCATGCACTAATTTTAGCTAGAACTCTATTAAGGGATTCAGCAACACCAGGTCTTCATTCAGGAGATGGAATTGATGCAGAGTAGCTTCATCTGCATATGCAACAAGCTTGTTTTCCTGACCAAACCATATGTGATGTGTATATAGTATGAAAAGTAATGGGCCAAGAACACTAGGATGGGTCAGACTATTTTCGTACGACCTGTTTCCCGCAGCAGCCTGATGGGTAGTGTTATACACTTCTACAGGAGGAGGCATTCCTTCTTAATAGGCTGTTGTACTAGCAACTAACCCATGAGGAAAATGTTTCCTCTCTGATCATTGGAAAATGGAGAGGTCAACCAATTACCCAGTAGGAGTCAACAAATTCCAATAATTGTGACTGTTGTTCCCCCCTAAGGGTTAGCAAGTTCCATTGAGTGGAACAGGAGACCTTGACTCAAGAGAAATTCAATTCTCCTCGGTTACTCCTGAGGGGCCGAGAGATTGCTTAACAAGTAACATCTGAAGTTAATGTAAAGACCAGCAGTCAGTTACAAGCAACCAATTGTAGGAAACCAGTTGTAAGCATCTGCTATGGAGGGGGGGGGAAGAATCCTGTCCTCTAACTGCCTCCAATAAAGTGGGAGTTGATCGAGTATGCTTACAGATAAGTAAACCAGGACAGTCCATACTCCCTAGAGGAAGATGTTATCACAGCGAATCGCCTTAGAGATCGCTGTAGGGAAAGAGACCGGTCGATAACGACTGATAGCATACAATTCCTTCCAAAAGGTACCCAGACACATATCTTCAATCCATTGCTACGAACCAGTAACATAGACCAGGGAGGCGGACAAACATATGGGCGTAGCCCGAATTACAAGTCGTCCGGAGCTCAATTGGAGAACGTTGATCAACGTTCGCAATCAAGACACCTTCCTATGAACAACAAAAACGTTTGTATTTCTTCGTTTCCAATCGACAAAATTGGCATAAATTTTTAATGTTCCCTTACCGGAAACACATTCGCTTATTAAAGTATTCGGTCTGAGTATTCTTTTAAAAACTAAGACCAATCAGAAAGTTAGGAGGGAACTACTTTGGATCTCTCTCTGGTTACGGCTCATTATCCTTTTGCCTACACATACAACGAATAGCCTGGTCTATTGTGTCCATATTCTCCTGTCTTTATACACCTGACAACACTGCGATTACCAAACAATTCTTCTTCACTCAAGAGGTTAACTACTGCACTCTTAATTGATCATTGGCTACTTTCTTCTTAGTAATGGTAGAAGAGACTTTTAGCTATGGTCAGCAGCTCTTCCAGGATTACACTCCAAAATCAAACCACTGTTCTCTAGTCTTGGTTAGTGCCATAGCCTCTGTACCATGGTCTTTCACTATCTGGGGATAGAGTTCTCTTGTTTGAGGGTACACTCGACCACACTTTTCTATCTTATTTCTCTTTCTCTTGTTTTTTTTAGTTTCTTAAATTGAATATGAAAGATTTATTTTAATGTTACTGTTCTTAAAATGTTTTATTTTGTTGTCAATTACTTCTCCTGTAGTTTATTAATTTCCTTATTTCCTTTCCTCATTGGGTTATTTTCCCTGTTGGAACCCTTGGGCTTATAGCATCCTGCTTTTCTAATTAGGGTTGTAGTTTAGCAAGTAATAATAATAATAATAATAACAATAATAATAATAATAATAATAATAATAATAATAACAACTGCCCGGGATAAAGGCAGTCTACTTGCAGGTAGGCCTGACCACCCATGTCTGGTTACGGGAAGGTAGAAGGGTAATGCATAACCCGATTTCCATCAACACTAATGATTTATTAGAACAAAGTTCCAATTGCAAGATGCTGTATATTCCTTGTTGACAATAAGATCACTTGCTCGCATGCGCATGCCCGTGTGCAGTCACTCATGCATAACTTCTTTGCCTGGAGGCCTGGAGGCCATTTGTGGCAAAGGTGCACCTGTGGGAAACTTCACAGTTGCACTATGAAGTTAAAGTAGAAATGAACAGGAACAGAGGTAAGGTAGAAGGCTAAAATTAGGTCCAGTTAGGGGCCGAAAGGGAACTGCATGACCATTCAATACTGTACAGGTAATGTCTATAGTGAACCGTATACTGTGCAGGGACAGTATCATTACTCGAGTATTATGTTTCACACGCAAAACTTTATCAAGCTATTTGGTATTTCCAAGATGCACACACCCTATACCTGTGCCTGGATGGTGTTATTGTAGAGCCAAATGCCAGGACACAAAGACAATTGGTTCAACATTCCTGGTTTGATGGATACTATTCTCCTTTCTGAAGAATATCTTTGTTGAAGTACTGACTAATGTCCTTGAATCAAAACAAATTTGTACTGCTGTACCAAAAGTAATACAAGTTGGTAATCTAGTTCATTCAAGTCAAAAGATAATCTAACAAAATATAGTTGGACATACCTTTGTTAATCACATTAATCACAAAAAATAAATAAACACATTAAAAGACAAAAAATAAAACCCTGTTTATAAAGTATTACATTATACACATCAAAACATTTAAAAAAAATATTGTAAAGGTTTGAGAAAAACTGGTTGGAGATAGACAGAGTTTTTTAAATAAATCCTTCAGCGTTAAAGATGTATACATAAACACTGATTGTGACAGGAACATTACTTTTTTCTGCCATTAAGGTTCATCAGTTTGGAATGTTATTAAAGAAATTACAAAAAGTTAAAATGCAATACAGTATATCAAGAGAGGAATTCTCAAGTTCACATAATATATACCCCATTTTCTCATGATATATGTCCGATACATTATACACATATTCTTTGAATAAATCTTTCACAAGGGCATCAGCTGAGGCAATAAAGATCCTCTTTAAACTAATCACAGCGTCTTTGATGAGCAGATCATCTCCGCAGGATCATCATGAATCATCTGAAGAGTGCTGACAGCATCGGCAAGATTGCTGAGACGTTGGATGCAAGGTTGAAGATGCTGCAAACTCTCTGATAGTGCAGTTGGTGAACTCTTAAAGGAAAGATCAGCAGTTGTAAAGTTAGGCTCATCGACTTCCAAAGGTGTCCTGAGAGGAAGGTCTACCTTCATTGCTTGCTGGTGAAAAAAATTTGAAGGTTGTTAATTCTGTACCAAGTAGATTCTAATCATTATCAAAATCTAATCCTATAGAGACTATAACTTTTAAAATGCCTTGCTTGCTGACACTACCTGAAAAACTGCACAGACAGACAAATCTGAGATATCCATAATTTGTTTTTGGCCATTATTTTTACAATTATCATTAGATGCAAACCTGCAACACCAAGTTGAAAAGAAGAATGCTAAAACCTAATGGCTCAAGCACGGAGAGTGGCCTTGCATGAAAATATTACATGTGAAGTAAATAAGACAATACTGTATAACATTTTTAAAGTAATTTGTATTTTCTAAGCTATACAAAGCAGAGTCCTTTAAAAAAAAGGGGGGAATGTCTTTAGCGGAGTTGGGAAGGCCATTGAAATTGTTAATGAGGTAGTTAACTACAGGCAGCGAGGGAGGGTGAATAGCCCCGCCCATACGCCTGTCAAAGACTTCACTTTAGACCTTAAACTCAGGACTGTGAGGCATGGTTGAGGTGAAACTCAGGTTTGTATAGTTAGGAAAAATAGAAAGTACTTTTAAAATTTGTTATTTATTCCTAATCTTAGACAGTAAAAACCTTTCGTCCCTTAGAACCGAATTGATTGGTCCTCTTTCTTCCCTGGAAATGTCAGTCTCCCGTACGGGAGTTAAAGAGATGACTACTGCAACCACCTATCAGCCCACCAGAAAGATGCAAAGGGCACGGTCAGTATTTGCTTGATACCTGGTACTTGGTTGATGAAAGAACCTTTCGCCCCTGACGGAGATGCAGTCTGGAATGAAATACCAGGTGCAAGATGGCTGAAAAATAGGTATTCATACCACCATCCTCCCACTTCAAAAGGGAGGATAAGGGAGAACTACATCTTACAGATCTGGTCTAATAAGAATGGTGCTCAGAGAAGTAGCTTACCAGCATCAATGTCAGTTCCAGCGTGTAACAGTATAAAAATGTACTCCCCAGGTATGGGGAAAAAAAGAAGAAACAGAAAAGCTAGTCCTTCTACTCTTCTTCCAGATTTAAAGAGAACCTGTTACCAGAAAAATGATGCATCCTGTCCCATAAGGGAACTAGGGTGGCTACATAACTATATGAGTAGCCACTACAAGGCCAAAGAAGCTTTGGCACTCATTGTAAGTACTATATACTTATTATTTAGTAAGACTAAAGGTAGTTGGCAGATCTATACTCCATCTGTCCAACTGCATATTTTTGGAGTCTTAGTAGTGATAATACCTGACTTCATGAGCTCTACATTAGGCTGATACTTTTGCTCCCTAAAAGATTGAAGCATATACCCTAAAAAGTTTCCCGAACTTAAAAAAAGACTGTTGTAACACCTTTCGGGTTCTGCCAGTGCTAAGTAAGAGATGCTGACACACTAGTAAGAGAAGTTAGGTCCTTCCAGAAGCAAACAGCCGGCGAGGTGCTCTAAGCAGATGACTCACTTTCTCTGGTAGTTTTCTAGTTGGGCTGACAGATTAGGAATCATTCTGCAAGTAACCATTTGGCAGCAACAAGGGTCATATTGGAGTGTGGCTTGGTCAACATAGGTTGATCAGCTGATAAACAAGTTGATTGGTGGACAACAGATGTCCAGGAGATCCCATGGGTGTTGGAAGAGCCTCAAACACTGACCATGGCTCTCAGACGGGTGAACAAAACACCAGGAGCTTCTAGTTAGCTGTGTGACAAACATGACAGTTTCCAGTGATTTCTGATATGCTAGGATATAAGGACTATTCCGAGCTTACAGCTTTTCCTTGGTGACTGGATTTGTCTGCTAGTACAATACATACGTCTTATTAGGGATCTACCTGGCTGACAGTTCTACGGTGTTAGTACACCACCCAGATATGCATCTGCTTTGTCAACTTGCAAAGGGTGGAGGGAACGAGACATGGGCTACTAAGGTGGTGTCACTGTAACAATACTACCTAGTCATCCTTAAACCTTCTTAGATATGTGGAGTTAGAATGCTGCTTGTATTTCCACAACATTGAAGTTCAGAAGTTTACTGACCTCACACCTAATAGGACCATGTAGCTCAGGTACAGTCCCCAGCCCTCCATCAACTCACTAAGCATCAGGAAAATTGCCCCATGCCTCCTGTTTCACAGAAACAGGATGAATCGGGGGACCTCTGAACACTGACTAGCAATCCTTCAAATCACCAAGGGGATCTCTAGTGAAGTGCCCCAGGAAGATGGCCGAAAGACAACGCCAGTATAAAGATGGGTTCAAGAACACACTAAGTCTGAGAAATAAAAGGGGCAGAGGTCCAGACTGTAGCAATTACCCAACAATGGACATTATTTCCTCAAGGCTAGGCCCTGTGCTGTCAGCTTATTCAAAGATACGATGCTTCCCCTTCCTCAACAACAGGTGAGGGCGAATGCTGACATCAGCTTACCTATTCCCCCATACCTAACCTAACCAAGAGGGGACCCTGAAAGAGTGGTGGCAGGCACAAACTATCATGAGGAAGAGGACATAAGAAGTGCTTATCAGGGGCTAAAGATTGAATGACTGGCTGATTTGGAGGTTTCTGGCATTCTGATATCTAAGATCATTGCTGCCCATATTATCAGTTACAAATAAAAGATAAAAAGAAATTCAATTTAAAACAATAAAAGTAAAGATGTCATTATAAAAGTTAAATAGCTTTCAGAAGACCAGCTTCTGAAATATATCTAAAAATAACACTAGCATAGTACAATACATCATGTCTAAGAATCTTGGGAAGGATGAACCGGCCATCTTAACCTCAAGCCTAAAACAGATATCTATCTTTAAAAGTGCTAAAAGTGGGGCATTCAGTCAACAAGTGTTTCCATGAGATGTTCCAGCAGGTCTGAATACCCCTCTTCTGCTGGCAACTTTGGGGCCACTAGTGTTACTCTAACTAACCTTGGATGTTTTGATTTTGTTCAGTGTCTGACGACTCAGTCAGAAAATTGGGTAGAGGTAGAAGTCTAAACCATTCTAAGGGTGTTGAAACGGGTCTTTCATCACTGCAGCTTGGTCTGGAATGGGAGAGTAATACAACTGGAGTTTGTGATTCCGGTGGGTGACAAACGTGTCTAGAGATGGGGTACCCACCAAAGTCACAAGTATCTTCGTCACTAGAGGAAGCACAGACCATTCTGAACCAACTCTCGTCCCTCAACAGCTCAGATGGTCTGCAATGATGTTTCTGTTCCCGGGGATAAACCTCGCCAAGAGAAGAGAGATTGCCTCGTACTGTGTCCATTTGAGAATCTCTACTGCTAGGTTGCATAGCAGAAGAGAGGCTATGCCTTCGTGTTTAAAGATGTAGGTCACTACTGTGGAGTTATCACTCATCAATACCACGAAGTGACTTGTCTGAGTCCTTCCAAAGTGGAAAAATGCTTTCTTGTGCCGCTTTCTTTTCCAGTTACCTCATGTGTAAGCTCTTAGCTTCCCCTGACCATAGGCCCAAGACCTGTTCCTTTCCCATATGGTTGCCTCATCCCTGGTGAGATGCATCTGTGAACAGCATGAACTGCAGGGAAGGATCCTAGAGGGGTGTTCCCGCCGATAGGTTCTCCTTCTTCAGCCACCACTTGAGGTCCGATATCACCTTTTAAGGTACTCGCAGCAGGGTTGCAGGATGGTCTGAAGCTTGGGATCACTTGTTCTTTACAGCCCTCTGACCCAAGCACAGACTTTGGTGAAGACCTGGGAAGCTGTAGGCAGGCCAAAGTACAGCACCCTCAACTGGAACAGTTTGTCTCGAAAGGGGAACCTTATGTACTTCCTCTAGGCAGGATGGATGGGGACCTGAAAGTAAGCATCTTTCAAGTCTATGGTCAGAAGGTAGTTGTTCTTCCTGATGTCCTGGAGAATGGAGGATGGAGTCTCCAACCTCCCATCAGCTTCTCTACCAGGAATAGATTGCTTAGGAAGCCTGGAGAGTCAACAAAGACTTCCTCTACTGCTTCTTTGCTTAGCAACTTGGATACTTCCTCTGCTAGGAGTAGGTCTTTTGACAATCCTTTCATATAATATAGTTGGATCCGATTCCTGGTCAGAGGAGGTGGACAGTCTATGAAGGGGATCTAATACCCTGAAAGAAGAAGTTCTACAGTCCAAGGGTCGACCAAGTCCTGCCGCCTTTGCCAAGTGCATTGTAGGCATCTCCCCACTAGTGGTAAGCTGGGGGACAAGCAGTCCCTGGCGTGAACTTCTGCCGCCTCGTTCTCTTTGACAGGAGGGATGACCTCTCCAACGAAAATTAATCCTAGGATTCTGCATCTCAGGCTGTTGTCCGTCCATGGTAGGGAGACGACATCTCTGTTGAGGGAGTTGCCTTTTAAGTTAAGACAGCAAGTTGAGTTCCTTTGTCTGTTTCCAAGGAACCTCGGTGCCGCTGCTCTATTGACTACGGGGCTCTGCCACAGTCTCTCTAACTTCTTGATCGTTTTAGTCATGTCTGAGGACAGAAAGAGAGGAGAGTTGATAAGGTCAGAGTTCCTAAGGACTGTAGCATCTCTACGAGACAGCAGTCTACAACATTTTGCTTAAACAGCGTCGCGCCTCTTCAGAACACAATTTCCCCATAGGAAAATATTCTGGTGGAGGATGAACTCTATGACCTTAGTGTCAGATTTTGAGAGTTCCTTGAACGGTCTCCTCCTTGAGGTTCCTCGAAACGGCGAAGCGAACAGGTCTGAATGGCTGCCATGGCAGCTACCTCCATATTTACCAGTTCAGGACCTGAAATTGTGGCTGGTAAGTTTGGCAGTCTTTCGGCCGGAACTGAAGGTACCAAATTGGCCACATCTGGAGTAATGGGAAGAGGGCTCTGAAAAGCACCACAGTTAACATAAAAATGTCTCTGGCACAGCAGAGGTAAAGTCATAGGTTTCAATAATCTACTCGCTTTTAAAGAGTTTACCGAGTTTTCTGTAATGGAGACTTGGGATTTTAAAAGCTCAAGTGTTCTTCGTTAGGTTGGAAAAAGCCATGTCAAACCTAAGTCTGGGGCTCAGACAGTGGGAAGATATTGTCGATGCCGCATAGTCTATTAGCAGTCTGTGCTAAGGGAGTATCATCCAAACCTCTTAAGTGATGGATTAAGCTTGTGATCTTAATAAAATGAGAGGTTTCAAGCACAATATTGGGAACTCAAGGGGGGGGGGGGGTGCATCAGCACACCACAAGAGGTTTTCAGGGGAATCAACAGAAGTGACTATATCCCAATGAGGACTTTCTGTCTTAACAGCGTTAATTATTCTTTCTCAGACGTCCTTCCTTTCCCTTGAGTAATGAAGGAAAGATGAGGCAAAGAAGGAGTGGGAGGAATTATAGTTCGCTCCCATCATAAGAACATTCATTTCTATATCTTCATCAGGAAAAAAGAGATTTTCAATATTAAACTTACCCGATAATCATGTAGCTGTCAACTCCGTTGCCCGACAGAATTCTACGGAAGGGATACGCCAGCGATCGCTATACAAGAGGGGGGTGTACTCACAAGCGCCACCTGTGGCCAGGTACTGCAGTACTTCTTGTTGACACCACTTCAATTTTTCCTCTGTCGTGCTTCCGGCAAGACGTTCATGGATACGCTTATAATTTTGGAGTCTTGTTCACGGTTTTTGGTGAAGTATTGCTCTAAGATTTCAGCTTTCGCTATTCAGGAAGCTTTATTATTAGCTTAGCTAACTTTTGGAATTAATTTGATTAATTATGGTGACGAAGAGAGTATGAACTCTCTTTCACCTTTAAATGGCCGACCCTTCCCTTAGACGGAAGTGTTGGTGTCTAAGAGAGTATAGACTCTCTTTCTTAATTTTGCTTAACAAAAGTTATAGATTTATTTTATATCTCTCCGCCTTTTATAGGCCTCTTCGATTAACTTCCTTTTATTATAAACTTATTAAAATTAATTTTTATATTTGTTTATATTCGACCTTTCCTAATAGTAGGCGGTCTTTTCTTGGTACCGAAGTTTTTTAACATTGAGCCCGTCATTTCGGTTTTACCTGTTAACATATTATGCTATTTTAATGTTTTTGAAAGAATTTCTTTGATACTCTCGTACTGTTTTCAAAGTTGAACTAACGTTTTGTTTTGTCTCTGCAGTTGTTGACGTTCAGAACGTTCAACTTGCGCTCTATCGTTACGATAGAGAAAGAATTTTCACGGTGTCACGTTGCAGTAAGAGTAACCGTGTCTAGCGTTTTGTTCATTCTTTCTTAACTTAATGGTTTTAATTCTAATAAAGGAACTTTTCATTTTGGGAAATATTTTCCTTTAACAATAATATGTTTTAACGATATATATGATTGGGCTCTTCTCTCAGGTTCTAAGTCAAGAGAGAGAGAGAGAGAGAGAGAGATAGAGACGGAGGGAGAAAGAGGAGGATAAACGTTTCGTTCAAGCGAGTAACGTTGTTATCGTTTTTGCTCTTCTCCCTAGTCTCTTTAGGGGAAGAAGGTAAACGTTTCTAGAGTTTTTTCTTGTTCTCAAGCTTTATGCGGTGAGAGATTTTAAACGTAGTTTATTTGATCTAGTGTTTAGTCTCTTTCCAGCCACTGAATTATTTATCTTTCATTAGATTTTTCTGTTACATTGTAATTCTGTTTTCGCAATTACTGTACTAACTTTTGAGAAAGGATAGAATTGCGTGTTTCAGGTACAAACCACTTAAAGTTTCGAGTTCAGTGAAATAAGTGCAAACAGAAAATCAAAAGTGATAAGTGATTAGCGCAAAGTGTGTCAGTGTTGTGCGTGAGGGTACTTCTGTGCGTGCCAGTCGTCCTCCCAGTCCGGGACCTCTTGCAAGCTCCCAAGCCCAGGGGAGAAGCAATGTCGAAGGGCAAAAGGGTTCGGCAGGCCTTGATCGGCGCACAGAAGTATCCTCGGTGGTTGCGGGCGTGTCTTACAGAGACCGTCACTCCCACCCGCAGACGATTGAGCCCTTATTTTGCTCGTCTGCAGAAGAAATTTCGGGGAGAAAACGCTGGTCTCAGGTCTCAAGACCTCTTAAACGTAAAGTCCAGACCTATGCCAGACGTACGAAGTTAGAGTTCAACAACCCGGATGCAGTCATTGGGTTAGCTCTGACTCTCCTCAGTCATCAGGTGACTGCACACCTCCTAAGAGAGGTAAGGCGATGCCTCAACAGACCTCATCTTCTATTAAGGCTTTGCCTCAACAGACCTTATCGTCTGTTGATCCCAAGACGACTTTGCTGCAGTCCATGCAGTCGCAGCTTGCGGTCTTAATGCGTGAGTTTCAGGCTGAGAAGGTTACACCTCCTCCTGCGAACGCTCCGCCTCTCCGCAGTCCAGTCTGCCAGGCGTACGAAGTTGAGGTTCCTCAGGCTACCTTACCGCGTTCTGAGTTGCCAGTTACCAGCGGTGTGCAGCAACCTCCGCCTCCTCCTGCGAGAGCTCCGCCTCACCGCAGTCCAGTCTGCCAGGCGTACGAAGTTGAGGTTCCTCAGGCTACCTTACCGCGTTCTGAGTTGCCAGTTACCAGCGTTGTGCAGCAACCTTAACCTTCCTTAAGGCAACCTCAGCAATGGGAGCAGGAGTCTTATGCCTTACTTCCTCCGCTTCCGCTTGCGGTTCCACCAGCGAGGCAACAATCTCTTGAGGTACGACAACCTCTTCCATCAATGAGGCAGCCACCTCAGCACTCGCTGCAGCGACCTAAACCCTCCTCAAGGCAAGAGTCTCAAGCGCAGCCGCTACCTCAACTCTCGCAGCTCACACCTCAGGAACCTTAACTCGTTCCTCAGGAACCTGCTACTGCGCATCCGCAACCCTTACAGCAAGCGCAACTCTTGAGGCAGCAACCTCATGCTATGAGTCAGCCACCTCAACGCATGCATCTGCCATTTTTTTCCTCAACTTGAGCTTCTTCCCATTCAACTTGGGAATAACAATGACAATAATAACACCTCATTACTTTCATAACTTGCATTTGTAATCATATACATGTATGCCTACACAAACATTATGATAATGGAGGTTATTTGTATTCCTTATATAAAAATATATATGTATTCCTTGCAATATATTTTTAACAAATCGCAAAATATGGCAAAAATATCTTCTAAACAAATGAATCATGAGTTATGAATGTAAGGTAATATTATGTTGATATTAAACCCCATGCAAGCATGCATGAAGTATGCAGTGTTGCCAACAGGGCGAGTTTCCCTTTCCTGAGGTGAAGTAGATTATAGTACATTTAGTGTAGCTTAATTCTACGATTATCATGCTGGCTATCAAATTCATCAACAAAACAGTCTAAATCAATTCCCTCGGCACGTGCACTTTCAATGGACGGTAATGCGATATTACTCACTCTAGCACTGGTCATGGAATTTCTGAGAAATGTTACACGCCATGCAACACGCTCTGCTTATCTTACAGCATGCTCTACATACAGCATGCTCTGCATACAGCATGCTCTGCATACAGCATGCTCTGCATACAACATGCTCTGCATACCTTACCGCATGCTTCTCAGTCACACATCTTTGGTTGTTGCCAACTCACTAGACTGTCAAGCAGTTTCATAACGTTGCCTTCTAGTCTGCTGCTTTTGCACCAGTGAAACCCTCACTGAGAGAACTTAGCTTTTCTCGGATATGGTCCCTGTAGATGAGAAAGTGCTTTTCTCCCTCCTTATGATATTCCCTTGAGGACTCTGTCATTTGGAGAGGAGCCTTTAGCTGCGGAGCCTCCTATGGACTTTTCTTTAAGCATAACATGCTCCCAGGGAAGGTAATGGTTCCACTTCAGTCGCTAACCCCGTCTGTTACCACACCTGCTCCCATAGACCTTGAGCTGTGTTGCAAGACATGCAGTCCAAGCTTAGTCCTTGTTAGAGGATTTTTTTGTTTACGGAGTCAGTGTGTCACTGGGAAGACGTTCAACAACCAGCAGAAGTGACTTGTTGTGACGCAGTGCGGCAACCTCAGCAACCCGATAAGGAGTTGTCTGTACGACCCAGACAGTCTAGACAGCTTCGGGTTGTCACTGTACTTCCTCGCTTCCCCATGGTTGACAGTTCACAGACTGTGCAGCAGTACCATGATCTTGTGTCCGGCTCCGTCAGACGACTGGCTTTTAAGAGCTCCCACAAGTCGTCGCTGTCTGGAGATTCTCAGATGGACTATGGATCTGACCAAGGAACTGGGCCTCCTGGTCAATTTTGAGGAGTCTCAGCTCGTCCCATCCCAGACCATTGTCTCCCTGGGTATGGATCTTCAGAGTCGAGCTTTTCGGGCTTTTCCGTCGGCCCCAAGGATCTTCCAAGCCCTAGAATGCATCCAGAGCATGCTGAGAAGGAACCGATGCTCAGTCAGGTAGTGGATGAGTCTAACAGGGACACTTTCATCGCTGGCCCTGTTCATCGTGTTAGGGAGACTCCACCTCCCCCCCTTCAGTATCATCTAGCTGCTCACTGGATAAAGGACATGACGCTAGAGACGGTCTCAGTTCCTGTTTCCGAAGAGAGGAGGTCTTCTCTCGCGTGGTGTAAGAACAGCTTTCTTCTCAAGGAAGTCTATCTTTGGCTGTTCAGAAACCCGACCGCCTTCTCCTCTCGGACGCATCAGACACGGGCTGGGGTGCGACTTTGGACGGACAGGAATGCTCGGGAACATGGAATCAGGAACAAAGGACACTTCACATCAATTGCAAGGAGTTGTTGGCGGTTCTTCTGGCCTTGATAAACTTCAAGTCCCTCCAGCTTAACAAAGTGGTGGAGGTGGACTCTGACAACACCACAGCCCTGGCTTACATCTTCAAGCAGGGAGGGACTCTTTCGTGAAGTTGTTCTAGATCGCAAGGGACCTCCTCATCTGGTCTAAAGATCGAAAGCTCACGCTGGTAACGAGGTTCATTCAGGGCGGTATGAATGTCATGGCAGATCACCTCAGCCGGAAGGGTCAGGTCATCCCCACAGAGTGGACCCTTCACAAGAATGTTTGCAGCAGACTTTGGGCCCTGTGGGGTCAGCCAACCATAGATCTGTTCGCTACCTCGATAACCTAGAGACTCCTGTTGTATTGTTCTCCGATTCCAGACCCAGCAGCAGTTCACGTGGATGCTTTTCTGCTGGATTGGTTCCATCTCGACCTGTATGCATTCCCGCCGTTCAAGATTGTCAACAGGGTACTTCAGAAGTTCTCCTCTCGCAAAGGGACACGGCTGACGTTGGTTGGCTCCGCTCTGGCCCGCGAGAGAATGGTTCTTAGAGGTACTGCAATGGCTGGTCGACATTCCCAGGACTCTTCCTCTAGGAGTGAACCTTCTACGTCTACCTCACGTAAAGAAGGTACACCCAAACCTCCACGCTCTTCGTCTGACTGCCTTCAGACTTTCGAAAGACTCTCAAGAGCTAAGGGCTTTTCGAAGGAGGCAGCCAGAGCGATTGCCAAAGCAAGGAGAACATCCACTCTCAGAATCTATCAGTCTCAAGGGGAAGTCTTCCGTAGCTGGTACAAGACCAATGCAGTTTCCTCAACCAGTACCACTGTAACCCAGATTGCTGACTTCCTGTTATATCTAAGGAAAGTAAGATCCCTTTCAGCTCCTACGATCAAGGGTTACAGAAGTATGTTGGCAGCGGTTTTCCGCCACAGAGGCTTGGATCTTTCCACCAACAAAGATCTACAGGACCTCCCTAGGTCTTTTGAGACCTCAAAGGAACGTCGGTTGTCCACTCCAGGCTGGAATCTAGACGTGGTCCTAAGGTTCCTTATGTCATCAAGATTTGAACCTCTCCAATCAGCCTCTTTTTAGGACCTCACATTAAAAACTCTTTTCCTCGTGTGCTTGACAACAGCTAAAAGAGTAAGTGAGATCCACACCTTCAGCATGATCATTGTTTTCACATCTGAAACGGCTACATGTTCCTTGCAGCTCGGTTTTTGCTAAACGAGCTTCCTTCACGTCCTTGGCCTAAGTCGTTCGAGATCCCAAGCCTGTCCAACTTGGTGGGGAATGAACTGGAGAGAGTACTTTGCCCAGTTAGAGCTCTTAGGTACTATCTAAAAAGGTCTTAACCTTTACGAGGACAATCAGAAGCCTTATGGTGTGCTATCAAGAAACCTTCTTTTCCAAGTTCTAAGAACTCAGTTTCTTACTATTCAGGCTTCTGATTAGAGAAGCACATTCTCATCTGAAGGAAGAAGACCTTGCTTTGCTGAAGGTAAGGACACATGAAGTGAGAGCTGTGGCTACTTCAGTGGCCTTCAAACAGAGCCATTCTCTGCAGAGTGTTATGGATGCAACCTATTGGAGAAGCAAGTCAGTGTTCGCATCATTCTATCTCAAAGATGTCCAGTCTCTTTACGAGTACTGCTACACCCTGGGACCATTCGTAGCAACGAATGCAGTAGTAGGCGAGGGCTCAGCCACTACATTCCCATAATCCCATAACCTTTTAACCTTTCTCTTGAATACTTTTTATGGGTTGTACGGTCGGCTAAGAAGCCTTCCACATCCTTGTTGATTTGGCGGGTGGTCAATTCTTTCTTGAGAAGCGCCGAGGTTAAAGGTTGTGATGAGGTCCTTTAGTATGGGTTGCAGCCCTTGATACTTCAGCACCTTAGAGTTGTTCAGCCTCCTAAGAGGAACGCTGCGCTCAGTAAGGAAGACGAACTTATTTAAGGCAGAGTAATGGCTCAAGTCGACTTCCTTACCAGGTACTTGTAATTTCATTGTTATTTTGAATAACTGATAATATTAAATACGGGATACTTAGCTTCTTGATATACATGTACACTGGTTTTCACCCACCTCCCTGGGTGTGAATCAGCTACATGATTATCGGGTAAGTTTAATATTGAAAAATGTTATTTTCATTAGTAAAATAAATTTTTGAATATACTTACCCGATAATCATGATTTAATTGACCCACCCTTCCTCCCCATAGAACCAGTGGACCGAGGAAAAATTGAAGTGGTGTCAACAAGAAGTACTGCAGTACCTGGCCACAGGTGGCGCTTGTGAGTACACCCCCCTCTTGTATAGCGATCGCTGGCGTATCCCTTCCGTAGAATTCTGTCGGGCAACGGAGTTGACAGCTACATGATTATCGGGTAAGTATATTCAAAAATTTATTTTACTAATGAAAATAACATGTTTAAGTCTCTCGGAACTCATATTATGAGGCAAGAGTTCTCAGTACTCTGTCCTTTTGAACGCATACGGCGAGGACCATGTCTACGTCGTCTGCTAATCGGTTCTTCTCCATCCGATGTAGGGGTAATTCTCGAAGTAGGAAATTTTCAACATCCATTATCTACTTCCTGTACCTATTGAGAATTTCCCCAAAAATAAAAGCGTTCTGAAGAACACTTATCCTGATAGTTATGATCGTCTCATTGAGTGTAAGAATGTGGAGTACCTGGACAATTAGTGGGTTTATCTCTAGCATAAAACACAGGGTTCCTATCTGCGTAGGGTGAGGTTCTATCACTTTGCTTCTTTGCCAAGAGTTTATAAAACTCCAGTGGAACTCTGGATTTATGAAGAGATAATTTAATACGTCCTCTAACAGCAGATGGATGTATAGTTACATTCTCAGCATCATCATGATGCGGAAGAATACTCCCAAGTACAAGATGGTGTTCAGTGACATCATAACACTTTACGGGTGGCCGACCGGCTAATGCAGTTTTTCAAGGACAGGACTATGACATTCATACCACTTAATAAGGTGACTTAGGACATCTCCAAACTGCATAGGATTTTTGCCTCTGACCTTCGATTTTGCAACGCCAGGAAGTATTATCCTGAAAAAAAGGGTTTTTCAAATTCTATCTCCTCTCTTCATGATTAATATTAAGACCTGGTATTACTACCCTATATAGACCTGATGTAGTCCTACAATAATATGAGGAGTATTTTTTCTAAAAGTCATATTTTTGCTGGATATGAATTTTTTCATTATGGTAAAAAAATAAACCCTAAAAATTGGGGGAACAAAAATTACGAAAAAAATATGAAACAAAACTTGGAAAAAAAGGGCAACATTTGTTTTGCAATGTCTTTCTAAGTTATATACCAAATTTCAATGCTACACAGTGGAACCTCTACATACGATCTTAATTCATTCCGGGACCTAGATCGTATGTTAAAACAATCGTATGTTGAAGCAAATATTCCCATAAGAATACACTGTACAGTAATTTGTATAATTCGTTCTACAGCCCAAAAACCTATGATAACTACTTAATAAATTACTACACATAATTACACATAGCAATAACACAATTGCATTATATAATAGAGATGTAAAAAAGAATAATTATAAAGAAATAAATAAAAAAGGGGTTTTTATTGTCCCTTTACCTTAGAGACAGACCAACGAAGGTGTAAGCTTTGCTACGCAGGAGGACACAGACGGTCGGCGAGGAGGTAGAGATGGTGACTGCAATAATGTACCGTAACTTACTCCAACTTACACTACGTGAACTTTAACCTAACTTAGCGTATTTATTTTCATCTGACTTTTATATTTTATATTTTTTATTTACATTTTCTTTTTTTCTTTTTTATTTATAATTTTCATCACTTTCACTCACTTCAATCTTAGTTTTCTTTGCTTCACTTTCTTTCTCACCATCACGATCTTCATCATGACCCCTTCGTAGACTTTTTAAAGAAACTATCGAGAGAAAATTGCTGGGTACGGCTTTTCAGAATTTTTCTGAAATGGGTTAAGCAGACATCATCGAATTGCAAAACTTCACGGCAAACCAGAAGTTTCTGTGGGTGATACTTATCAATGAAGTTAACCACGAGTTGATGATGTGCTAACATCTCTTTTATTTCAGCCGAACTTAAGATGTGCTTTACCTCCTCGATCTCCTCCGACTCACTCAACTACGCTTGGAACTCATCATTCTGCATGGCATGCAGATCCTTGAGTTCCTTAGTGGTGAGCTCTTCGTGATGCTCCTCGACGAGTTCGGTGATGTCATCTTCATCAACCTCCAGACCCATGGACTTGCCAAGGGATACAATATCTTCTACGTCTTCCTCTACGGCAAGCACAGGTTCAGGCTCGGGGCGAAAACCTTCAAAATCTCTGGGAGAAACAGCATCAGGCCAAAGCTTCTTCCAAGCTGAATTCAGTGTCCGTCGAGTTACTCCCTCCCAAGTCTGATCTATGATCTTCAAGCAGTGCACGATATTGAAATGGCTCCTCCAAAATTCACGCAAAGTTGAGTTGGTGCTTTGCGTGACATTAAAGCACTGCTTAAATAAGTGCTTGGTGTAGAACCTCTTAAAATTAGAGATGACTTGCTGGTCTATGGGCTGGAGGATAGGGGTGGTGTTTGGTGGAAGATACAGCACTCTGATAAAATTGAACTGGTCGACGATATCATCTTCGAGTCCTGGGGGTTAAGCGGGAGCCTTATCCAAGCAAAACAAGCACTTTAAAGGCAAATTCCTCTCCTGAAGGTACTTCTTGACAGCAGGGCCAAAAATGACAAATTCGAAGATAATTTGTATTTTTCCTAACTATACAAACCTTAGCTATTTAATATGGGTATTACTTTCGGCGTAGCTGAAATGACGAGCCATTAGAATTTTAACGAGGGTTTACTACCCCCATCGCTAGTTAGCGGGGGGTAGGGAGGGGCAGCTTGCTACACCCCCCCTCACACACCTGTGTGCTGAGCTCACTTTGCTTAGAGGTAGGACTTCACGGGGGATAGGGGTGGCGGGCAAGTTTGATTAAATAGCTAAGGTTTATATAGTTAGGAAAAATACAAATTATCTAAGAATTTGTCATTTGTTCCGTAACTGAAATACAAATCCCGCTATTTAATATGGGTGACTCAACCCTTAGGAAGGGTGGAAAAGGCCCAGCCATACTGGCTTTTGGCTTTGCCCGGGGACTCATTATCTGACGTCAGCACTCAACAATAAAGTCACTGCACCTTGCTATGCAAGGGCTGCGGCCTACATATGCTGTGTGTGAAGGATTATGTGCAACTCGTCCTAGGAAGTTGACCTGAAGTTCTTAGATGGAAAACTTTAGGCTAGGACTTTCCCAATACCACCTCATCAGGGTATGGGGACGTGACAGTATTAACTTAATACTAGGAACACAAGGAAACATGGTTTACCTGCAGTGGTTTGAGGTCAGCTGTGCAGAGAACCCAGGATGCTGCTTTCCTCAAGAGAGGGGAGGATGAAGAAAAAAATATGGGCCAGACATACCTTTTCTTTCATGCAGACTAAAACCGGGTAACAATGCCCTCAACCCACTGCTACTTGTCCATTAAGGAGCCTGAGGTTTAAACCAGCTGTTGTGCAGCCACCACAGGGCCGATAGAGAACGTATCGAGCCTCCTGTGGGTCACGTCTTGCAGGTAGTGGGCTGTGAAGGTCGTCAGACGCTTCCACACCCCTACGCCACTGAGAAGTTCTTCTTGAAGGCCAGGGGCGTAGCTACGCCCGACATCATGCGCTCTAGGGCGACATGATGGAGGAGGGTCAGGAATTAGGGACAGATGAATTACCCTACAAATCCAAGCCGAGATGGTATTCTTGGTGACCCTCCTCTTCGTTCTCTCAGTGCTCAAAAACAAAGCTTGCACTTGGGGACGAATACAGCTGTTCTTTGAGATATAACCTCAGACTCCTTTCTGGACACAGTAGGGGATGGTCTGGGTCATCTGTTATAGAACGAACTCGAAATCCGGAAAGAGTCGAGTCGAGGATCCGGCACTCCCGGATTCTGTGTCTTAGCCACAAACTAAGAGACGAATCTGAACGTTACCTCCCCTCATCCCCTTGCATGGGCGATGTCATACGAAAGACCATGAAGTTCACAGACTCGCTTGGCCGAGGCCAAAGCTAGTAGGAACACCGCCTTCCAAGTTAGGTGGCGATCTGAAGCCTGCGTAATGGTTCGTAGGGAGGTCCTTACAAGACCTGAGAACTCGAACCACGTTCCATGGAGGAGGTCTCACTTCCGACTGAGGGCAGGTAAGATCATATCTTCGTATGAGTAGGGAAAGTTCCAGCGAGGAAGAAATGTCCACTCCTTTGAGCCTGAAGGCAAGACTTAAGGCTGAGCGATAGCCTTTCATTGCCGAGACTGAAAGGCGCATTCTTCCCGCAGATATAAGAAGAACTCCGCTATCGCTGGAATAGTGGTATCGAGTGGAGAGATACCCCTTCACGACTCCAACCACAGAAAACTCGCCACTTTGCCTGGTAGACCCCTGCGGATGACCTACGCAGGTGTCCAGACATCCCGTTCGCAACTTGTTGCGACAATCCTCTCTTAGTGAGGAGATGCTGGATAGTCTCCAGGCGTGAGGTCGAAGCAAAGCTACGGCTTTGTGAAAAATGTTGGCATGTGGTTGTCTGAGTAGATTGTGTCGTGGAGGGAGCTCTCTCGGTAACTCTGATAGGAGTTGCGGAAGGTACGGAAACCATTCTGCGTGATGCCATAGCCTAGCTATAAAGGGTCATCGAAAGATTGACCAATATTCTGGTCTTGTTGAGCACCTTCCTCATCAGACAGAACGGGGGAAAAGCGTACACGTCGGTGCTGTCCCACCGTTGTTGGAAGGCATCTTGCCAGAGTGCCTTGGGATCTGGGACTGGGGGCAATACAGCAGGAGCTTGAAGTTCACCGCTGTAGCGAACCGATCCACAGTCGGGTAACCCCACAAAGTCAGGACTTTGTTGGCTACTGAATGATCCAAGGACCACTCGGTATTCATTATCTGAGACGCTCTGCTCCGACTGTCGGCGGGCACATTCCCTTTGTCTGGAATGAAGCGAGCCGATAGAGGAATCGAGCGGACTTCGGTCTATCTCAGTATCTCTACTGAGAGATGGGATAGCTGCTTTGAAAAGGTACCTCCTTGCTTGTTGATGTAAGCTACTACTGTGGTGTTGTAGCTCATCACACCACAGAATGACCCACCAGGTCTTTGTTGGAACTGTTGAAGGGCCAGGAAGACGGCTTTCATCTCTAGCAGATTCATGTGGAGGCACTTTTCCGATTCTGACCACAGGCCTGAGGTACTGTACTGTGGTACAGAACGTGCCCCCCCGCCCCCCCACTCCTTTGGTGGTGTCCGAAAACAGCATCCAACCCGTGGGAAGGAAATGAGAAGATCCATTCTTCTTCGTAGGTTCTCGCCTGTCACCCACCACTGGTGGTTCGTCTGTTCCCAGGATCCATAGGGATCATGATGTCCAGGGAATCGCAGTCTTGATTCCACTAGGACCTTAGTCGCCCCTGGAGAAACCTCATCCTGAGGCGACCGTTGAGAACTAGACGAGCCAAGGGTGAAAGGTGACTGAGGAGACGTAACCACGATTAGGTTGGAAGCTCTTCTCATCTGACGAAAGGGCTTGTGACTCTTCTCAGCCTTGCTATCCTGTTGTCTGATAGAAAGGCCTTATGGAGATTGGTGTCTATAATCATGCCTAGGTGAACCAGTCTTTGATTGGGCAGCAGAGCGGACTTCTCGTGACTTACCTTGACCCTTAGGTCCTGGCAAAGTCCTAGAAGTTTGTCTCGGTGTCAAAGAGGGAATGACTCCGAGTCTGCTAGGATCAGGCAGTCATCCAGATAATGGAGGAGACGGAAGCCGATCCTGAGTGCCCACAATGATATTAGGATACAAGCTCTGGTGAAACCCTTTGGTGCTGTGGAGAGACCGAAACACAGCACCTTGAACTGGTACTCCTTGTTGTCTATGCTGAATCCTAAGTACTTCCTTGAAGACGGATGGACTGGGATCTGGAAGTACGCATCCTTCAGGTCCAGTATACACAAGAAGTCTTGCGGTTTACTGCAAGACTGACTGTGTCTGCGGTCTCCATGCTGACCGGAGTTTGCTTTAATCTGGGCCTCTGCCCACAGAGTTTGCCCCCTTGCTGGTCCCATGGCAAGGGTGCTAAATGACACCGGATTCATCCTCAGGGGAGGTAGAGGTGTTGCGAACAGACGCGATATCCGTGACTGATTACGGAAATCGTCCAGGAAACGGCCCTCAGTTGCCACAACCTGTCTGCGCAACCTTGTAGGTATCCCGCCACTGGCGGACATGCAGGGGAACTGGCAAACCTAGCGTTTGCAGCCTCGGCTGCTCCTTCTAGGATTCTTCCCTCCCCTGGGGGACTACTTGCCCTTCTTGTCCTTGACCGGAAAGGGCTTAGGCCCCACTGTCTTAGCTGCCGTTGTTTTGGTGGGACGTGGTTGCTGAGGTGCTGGAGGTTTATAGGGCTTGAATGTCAAAGCCCCATATAGGAGGGAGTCTTGGTGACTTCCTACACCTCTCAGCCGCCTGCTTCATGTCCTTAGGCTCAAACAGGTTCGTTCCCATAACGAAAGAATGTCTGAGCCTGTAGATTTTGACTCCCTCCTAGGAGGGATGCAGGACTCCAACCACGACGGAGGCATGCTCTTCTCCACCCCTATTCGAGAAGACTTTACCACGAGAGGTGGGGTTTCCCTCAATGCTGTGATTGGGGAACGTCTCACCTCCCGTGACTCTCCTGAGGATGGGTAATCCTCGTCCGAAGGGGAGGGAGAAAAGTCTGAGGGGGGAGAGTGGCTGTCTCGAAGACTTACGAGGAGACAGCTACGTCCTCGGAGAAGTTACCTCGTCCGAAACTCCTCTTTTCCTCATCGGGGGAGTGGATGCAGCCAAGGATTTGTGGCTCAACTCAAGAGAGAACAGCTTAAAAGCCTGTGCTACCGCTCTGATTAGAATCCCAAACCAGGCTGCCGGCTGACGGCGACACTCCCTCTGGAGGGGAAGTCGCCTGTAAAAAGATAAGGAAGGCATGTCCCTGGGCCTTTCTGGAACCTTCCCCCCTCCGGCAAGCGCGCTGTTCTGTGCTTGGGGGGGGGGGGAATGTGGCGATGGCGCCCTTACCGCGCGATGTCCAGCAGCCTCGCGCAGGGGAGGGTATTGGTGATTGCGCTAGGGAGCGCACTGGGGAATACCCGGGGTCGCGCACGAGAGACTGTCGAAGCGCTGATGCGGGCGCGCGGGAGACTATTGAAACGCTCGCGCGGGCGAGACTTCATAGAGTGCACAGGAATCAGATTGATATGCAGGATCAGAATGAAGAGCCCGTGTGGACCAGAATGTTGGAGCGTGCTGCAGCGCATAGGAGTTTGTTGGCACGCGTGCGGAAGACCATCGGTGCGCGCGAGCGCGCAAGACTATTGGCGCGCGCGGGAGACCATCGGTACCCGCGCGCGAAATAGATTGTCGGCGCTTGAAGATCGCTGGCACTTGAAGATCTCCGGCGCTTGCGCGCGTAAGAAGATCATCGGCGCTTGCGCGCGTAAGAAGATCATCGGCGCTTGCGCGCATAAGAAGATCGTCGGCGCTTGCGCGCGTTAGAAGATCAGCGAGCGCGCGCGGGAAACCATCGGTGCCCGCGCGTGGACGATCATCGGCGCTTACGCGCGTATGAATATCGTCAGTGCTTGCGCGCGAAAGAAGATCGTCGGCGCTTGCGCGCGTAAGAAGATCGTTGGCGAGCGCTTCATGCGTTAGGTTGAAGGGTCAGCTAACAGAACGATCAGGAACTGGGATGTGTCCTTAAAAGGGGCGGGCATCCCCCGATGAGGACCGTAGGCAGGTCTGCTTTAGAGTCCAGGGCCGAAGTCCTTCGTTGCAGCGCAAGGTTGAGCTGGAAGATCGGTAGATCAGCTGGCAGGACGATCAACACTGGAAGTTCTGCTTGATCCTCCGAGGCGGGGTCTCTATGACATAGAGACCTCTCTCGCGAACGAGAGGGGTACCCTTCGTAGAAGAGACTTGGAGACACTCGCAGGCTGAAGCACTGGAGAGCGCCTGTGTGCAATCTCAGGAAACTCCAACGATGTGCGCTGATGCGCAGGTGAGCGTTGGCGCGCAGGGGAAACCTGGCGCTTAAGGGAAGTATGTGCAGTACTTGCCCATACGCCCTTTTTTTTCCCCGAAGGGATCGATGCCTGTTTAACAAAAGGATTCATTGGTGTCCACAGGGCGTCAGCAGTCAGGAACAGAGACGGTAGGTCAGCAGGTCTAGGAGATGACGAAAAAATCTGCAGAGAGGTCCGGATCAGCAAGCTGATCTAATCAGGAACAATCCTCCGAAGAGGAGTCTCTATGAGTGGCCTCTCTCGCGAATGAGAGAGGTGAACACTTCGTAGAAGAGACTTGCCAAGACTGTGCTCCACCCCTGAAGGAAGAGAAACTCAGCAAGGGGGGAGAAAAGTCTGGCCGAAGAGCAGCACAGTAGTCGACGGCGATGAATTATTAAGGTATGGGAAGTTCTCCCTCTGCAGGGAGATCTCACACCCAGGGAGGGAACCTCCCTCGGAAGGGAAGTTACCCAACCCCTGGAGGCGAACCTCCTTTAGCATTCTAAGATGATCTGAAGTGCTGGCATGTTGTCACGGGAGAACTTGTAAGAGAAGAGATAACGCCCATGACGACGTCCTTTGAGGGACGGCAGCGACAGCAGACTCCCCAGGCACAAACAGGACAGCTCTGCTTCGTTGGGACTCTTTAGTCAAACGAAGAAAAAATGCATAGTTAACTGGGAAAATAAAATTAAATAATTATTTAACAGATTCCCCAGGGAGGAAGAATTAAAAATTAAGTATGCGCCCTCCTCCCCCACTGACATTCATGGGAGAAGGGGGAGAGCGGAGTAATACAGTAGTAATAAAAACAGAATTATAATTATCTAAATCATCTAAGAATGTTCACAAATAGTAAGAAGAACTGACCCCCGAAGGGAAGTGTTCCCCACAGAGAAACTGAAAAGTTAAAAATACAATTAGATTTCATTAAAAATAATTGAGACAAACGGAATAGCAACCCAACACGCAACAGGAAAGGAGCTTCCGTAATAGTATGTAGTAGTATTAAGGGGTGAACGACCTCGAGTAGAGAGAGAGACCGTAGTCAATCTAAACTCCCACATTCTCTTCGCTGAGAATCCAAGTTCCCTGTAGGAAAGGAGGAACAGCGAAGATAATAGATGAATGAAGAAAGTCCAGCGATGACGATTCCCCACGGCGGCCGAGTTAACGGAAAAGCCGAAGGAACGACCGAAGGACCAAGAGGGAGACGCCGTACCCCATGACGTGTAACCGTGGTGGCCTTGCACTACGCAGGTGTTGTTGCCGTACATCACACACACAGCACAAACACTGAAAATGTTATTTTTATTAATAAAATAAATTTTTGAATATACTTACCCGATAATCATGTAGCTGTCAACTCCGTTGCCCGACAGAATTCTATGGAGGGATACGCCAGCTATCACAATACTAGAAGGGGGTGTACTTACCAGCGCCACCTGTGGCCAGGTACTCAATCATTTGTTGTTGACACCTCCTCAATTATTCCTTGGTCCACTGGTTCTCTCTGGGGAGGAAAGGGAGGGTCGATTAAATCATGATTATCGGGTAAGTATATTCAAAAATTTATTTTATTAATAAAAATAACATTTTTCAATATTAAACTTACCCGATAATCATGTAGCTGATTCACACCCAGGGAGGTGGGTGAAAACCAGTGTACATGATTAAAGGATAGCTAAGTATCCCAAAATTTCATATAACAGTTATCTCAAATAACAATGAAATAATAAGTACCTGGTAAGGAAGTCGAATAGAACCGTTACTCTGCCTTTTATTTAAAGTTCGTCTTCCTTACTGAGCGCAGCGTTCCTCTTGGAGGCTGAATCAACCCAAAGGTGCCAAAGTACAAGGGGTTGCAACCCTACTAAAGGACCTCTACCAAACCTTTAACCCAGGCGCTTCTCAAGAATGAATAGACCACCCGCCAAATCCAAGGATGCGGAAGGCTTCTTAGCCTACCGTAACAACCATAAAAACAACAATAAAAGTATTCAAGAGAAAGGTTAAAAAGGTTATGGGATTATGGGAATGTAGTGGCTGAGCCCTCACCTACTACTGCACTCGCTGCTACGAATGGTCCCAGGGTGTAGCAGTTCTCGTAAAGAGACTGGACATCTTTCAGATAAAATGATGCAAACACTGACTTGCTCCTCCAATAGGTTGCATCCATAATGCTCTGCAGAGAACGGTTTTTATTAAAGGCCAACGAAGTAGCTACAGCTCTTACTTCGTGGGTCCTTACCTTCAGCAATGCAAGGTCTTCCTCCTTTAAGTGAGAATGTGCTTCTCTGATCAGAAGCCTTATATAGTACGAAAGCCCATTCTTGGACATGGGTCTCGAGGGTTTCTTGATGGCACACCATAAGGCTTCTGACTGTCCTCGAATAGGTTTAGACCTCTTCAGATAATATTTGAGAGCTCTGACAGGGCAAAGAACTCTCTCTAGTTCGTTACCTACCATGTTGGAGAGGCTAGGTATTTCGAACGATCTAGGCCAAGGACGTGAAGGAAGCTCGTTCTTTGCTAGGAATCCAAGCTGAAAAGAACATGTAGCTGATTCGGTTGTGAAACCAATGTTCTTGCTGAAGGCATGAACCTCACTGACTCTCTTAGCTGTTGCAAGGCAAACGAGAAAAGCAGTCTTGAGGGTAAGATCCTTGAAGGAAGCTGACTGGAGAGGTTCGAACCTAGATGTCATAAGGAACCTTAAGACTACGTCCAGATTCCAGCCTGGAGTGGAAAGACGACGTTCTTTAGACGTCTCAAAAGACTTGAGAATGTCTTGAAGGTCCTTGTTGGAAGACAGGTCCAAACCCCTGTGGCGGAGGACTGAGGCCAACATGCTCCTATACCCTTTAATCGTAGATGTTGAAAGGGATCTCTCATTCCTAAGATGAAGAAGGAAGTCAGCTATTTGGATCACAGAGGTATTGGTAGAGGATATTGAATTGGCTCTACACCAGCTTCGGAAGACCTCCCACTTAGACTGGTAGACTCTACGAGTGGAAATTCTTCTAGCTCTGGCAATCGCACTGGCTGCCTCCTTCGAAAAGCCTCTAGCTCTAGCGAATCTTTCGACAGTCTGAAGGCAGTCAGTCGAAGAGCGTGGAGGTTTGGGTGCAACCTGTCTACGTGTGGTTGACGTAGAAGGTCCACTCTTAGAGGTAGAGTCCTGGGGAAGTCGACTAGCCATTGACGTACCTCTGTGTACCATTCTCTTGCAGGCCAAAGGGGAGCAACCAGCGTCAGCCGTGTCCCTTCGTGCGAGACGAATTTCTGCAGAACTTTGTTTATAATCTTGAACGGAGGGAATGCGTACAGGTCAAGATGGGACCAGTTCAGAAGAAAAGCATCTACATGAACCGCTGCAGGGTCTGGAACAGGGGAACAATAAAGCGGAAGTCTCTTGGTGATGGAGGTGGCAAACAGGTCTATGGTAGGTTGACCCCACAACGTCCAAAGTCTGTTGCACACACTCTTGTGGAGGGTCCATTCCGTGGGAATGACCTGATTCCTTCTGCTGAGGCGATCCGCTGAAACATTCATATCGCCCTGGATGAACCTCGTGACCAGTGTGAGGTTTAGACCTCTTGACCAAATGAGGAGGTCCCTTGCGATCTCGTAAAGGCTCCTCGAATGGGTCCCTCCTTGCTTGGAGATGTAAGCCAAGGCTGTGGTGTTGTCTGAATTCACCTCCACCACTTTGCCTAGCAGGAGGGACTTGAAGTTCAACAGGGCAAGATGGACTGCTAACAGTTCCTTGCAGTTGATGTGGAGTAATCCTTGTTCCTTGTTCCATACTCCTGAGCATTCCCGTCCGTCCAAGGTCGCACCCCAGCCCGAGTCCGATGCATCCGAGAAGAGATGAAGATGGGGGGTCTGGATGGCCAATGATAGACCCTCCTTGAGAAGAAGATTGTGCTTCCACCACCGGAGAGTGGTCTTCATCTCTTGGTTGATAGGGATAGAGACTGCTTCTAGAGTCGAGCCCTTGTCCCAATGAGCTGCAAGATGGAATTGAAGAGGGCGGAGGTGGAGTCTCCCTAGCTCGACAAACAGGGCCAGAGATGAGAGGGTCCCTGTGAGACTCATCCACTGTCTCACTGAGCAATTGCTCCTCTTCAGCATGCTCATGATGCACTGTAGGGCTTGGTTTATCCTGGGGGCCGATGGAAAAGCCCGAAAATCCCGACTCTGAATCTCCATTCCCAGGTACACAATGGATTGGGAGGGAATGAGTTGAGATTTCTCTATATTGACTAATAGACCTAGGTCTCTGATTAGATCTAAAGTCCAAGAGAGGTTCTCCAGACAACGACGACTCGTGGAGGCTCTCAACAGCCAGTCGTCTAGGTAGAGGGAGGCTCTGATGTTCGATAAGTGCAGGAATTTCGCTACATTCCTCATCAGATGAGTAAAGACCATAGGAGCTGTGCTTAGGCCAAAACACAGGGCTTGGAACTGATAGACAACCTTTCCGAAAACGAATCTCAGGAAAGGTTGGGAGTCTGGATGAATGGGAACGTGAAAGTATGCATCTTTCAAGTCCAACGAGACCATCCAGTCCTCCTGTCTGACCGCTGCTAAGACCGACTTGGTCGTCTCCATTGTGAACGTCTGCTTGGTGACATACTCGTTGAGAGAGCTGACGTCCAGCACCGGTCTCCAACCTCCTGTCTTTTTGGCCACAAGAAAGAGACGGTTGTAGAAGCCCGGGGATTGATGGTCCCGGACTATAACCACTGCCTTCTTCTGCACAAGTAGCGACACCTCCTGTTGCAATGCTAGCCTCTTGTCCTCTTCTTTGTAGTTGGGAGAGAGGTTGATGGGCGATGTGGTCAGAGGCGGTTTGAGGCAGAATGGAATCCTGTAACCGTACCTCAGCCAACTGACAGACTGTGCGTCTGCACCTCTCTTCTCCCAGGCTTGCCAGAAGATCTTGAGCCTGGCTCCTACTGTTGTCTGGAGAATCTGAGAGTCAGTGCTTTCCCTTAGATGTCCTGGGTCCTTTCTTAGACTTGCCCCTGTGAGAGTCTGGACGGGAGCTTCCTCGGCTGGGGGCTCTACCACGAAAGGGCGGTATGAACCTAGTGGCCGGGGTATCAGCCACTGGAGAGCGATAAGTCTTGGGGACAGAGGTGGTAACCTTAGACTTACGAGCCGATGAAGCTACAAGATCGTGCGTGTCCTTCTGTATCAGGGCAGCCGACAAGTCCTTAACTAGCTCCTCGGGAAAGAGGAACTTTGAGAGTGGAGCAAAAAGGAGCTGTGACCGCTGGCACGGTGTAATGCTGGCTGAGAGGAAGGTACACAGTTGTTCCCTTTTCTTCAACACCCCTGATACAAATAACGACGCTAGCTCACCCGATCCATCCCTGATAGCCTTATCCATGCAGGACATAATTAACATGGCAGAGTCTTTGTCCGCAGGAGATGTCTTCTTGCTGAGGGCTCCCAGGCACCAGTCGAGAAAGTTGAACATTTCGAAAGCTCTGAACAACCCTTTCAGAAGATGATCCAGGTCTGAGAAGGTCCAACAAACCTTCGAGCGTCTCATCGCAGTCCTCCTAGGCGAGTCCACCAGACTTGAGAAGTCAGCCTGGGCAGAGGCAGGAACTCCCAAGCCTGGTGCTTCCCCTGTGGCATACCAAACGCAACCTTTCGATGCGAGCTTCGTTGGAGGGAACATGAAGGAAGTCTTGCCCAGGTGTTGTTTAGACTGAAGCCACTCCCCTAAGGTCCTTAAGGCCCTCTTGGAGGATCTAGCTAGGACAAGCTTAGTATAGCTCGACTTAGCTTGTTGCACGCCTAGCGAAAACTCAGATGGAGGAGAGCGGGGAACAGCAGAGACGAAGTGGTCAGGGTAAAGCTCCCTGAGTAGAGCCAAGACCTTTCTAAAATCAACAGACAATGGAGAAAGCTTAGACTCCTCCACGTCTGATGAGGGATCAAGATGTGCCTCCTCATCATCCGACACTTCATCAGCAGAAGGTAGCGAAGCAAAAGGACCAGAATGCTGAACCGCAGAGTCAGAACGGGTAGGAACAACAACAGAGGTTTCCTCAACTTGAGGGAAAACCTGAGGTTCAGACTGCATAGGCTGAACAACAGTCGGAGCAGAAGGCAGGTGCAAGGGTGAAGGAGGTTGACTCCTAGCAAGAGTTGCACCCAAGGATTGCACCAGCTGAGCGGAGGACGGAGGCGGAGTAGTCCGTTCCTGTTCCTGAGAGATGAGTGGAGCATGAGAAGGTTGAGGCTGCGCAGAACAAGGTAAAGTTCTAGCAAGCTGAGGCTCCTGAGGCGCAAGTGCATGGTGTAGATGAGCTTGCCTAGATGAGGGTTGAACTCGGTGCAGCGCTGGTTGAGCAGACAGACTCACGGAGGGGAGAGGTTGTTGTACCCCAACCGAGAGTTGCACCACTGGTGGAGCAGCAAGGGGAGGAGGAGGAAGAGTGTAACTCTCCTGATCCCAAAGCAAGGGTTGCCTTAAAGAAGGCTGAGGTTGAACAACACTGTGAACAGCAAACTCCGAAAGTGGTTCAACATCGTACGCCTGGCAGATGGTGCTGCGACCAGGCGGAGCAGGTGCAGGCTGGGCGAGCACAGGCGGAGCAGGTGCAGGCTGGGCGAGCACAGGTGCAGCGAGAACAGGTGGAGGGAGTGCAGGAGGTGCAACACTCTCAGCCCGACACTCACGCATCAAGTCCGAAAGCTGAACTTGCATGGACTGAAGCAGGGTCCACTTGGGGTCGGCAGAAACGATAACAGACTGAGGTAAAGTCACAGTCGGGGTCTGTATAGGCAGAACCTTACTCCTCTTGGGCGGAGTACAGTCGACCGAAGACAGAGGCGAGTCGGAGCTGAGCCAATGACTGCAACCTGGCTGAGCACTCGCTGACTGAACTCTACGTTTAAGCGGTCTCGAGACCTGAGACCAACGTTTCTTCCCTGCATGAAGATCAGCGGACGAGAAGACGGGCTCAATCGTCTGCAGGTGGGAGTGACGGTCTAAGGAAGACACGCCCGCAACCACCGAGGATAATTCTGTGCGCCTAACAAGGCCTGTCGAACCCTTAAGCCCTTCGACATTGCTTCTCCCCTGGGCATGGGAGCTTGCAAGAGGTCCCGGACTGGGAGGACGACTGGCTCGCACAGAAAAATCCTCACGCACCACACTGGCACCACTAGCACTTGGCACTGCACAGACACTAGCACTCGTCACAGCACTGGCACTATTTCCACCCACTGCACTCTTGACCTTCAGTTCTTTAACCTCGGCCATCAGAGACTTATGGTCACTTACCACTGATTCTACTTTATCTCCTAAAGCCTGAATAGCACGCAAAACAGTTGACATATCAGGCGGAGGGCACACAGTAGGTTCGGGGGTAGCCACTACAGGGGTAGGAAAAGGTAGGGGATCATGAGGTGAGGAAAACATAGAAGAGTGAGAAGAACTTCTCCTAGCTCTAGTTCTCTCTAACTTGGATGAATATTTTAAAAGACGTACAAAATCCAATTCCGAAAGTCCGGCGCACTCCTCACACCGATTTTCTAATAGACAGGGCCTGTCCCTACAGTCAGAACAAGCGGTGTGAGGATCTACCGAGACCTTCGGAATACGCCTATTGCAAGACCTACATCGTCTATGGGAGGGAGCTTGCGAAACGTCAGACATCTTGTTTCAAAGAGTAAGTCAAAGGGTGATCCAAAAACAAGCAAAAATTCATTAACCGTTAATCAGAGTTTATATAAAAGCTAACTAGCTAATATAAAAAGGATTCCAGTATGCGACAGCCGTTAATCTAAGAGAATACTTCACCAAATATCCATGAATAAACTCGAAGACCATGAGCGTATCCCAGAACGTCTAGCCGGAAGCACGACAGAGGAATAATTGAGGAGGTGTCAACAACAAATGATTGAGTACCTGGCCACAGGTGGCGCTGGTAAGTACACCCCCTTCTAGTATTGTGATAGCTGGCGTATCCCTCCATAGAATTCTGTCGGGCAACGGAGTTGACAGCTACATGATTATCGGGTAAGTTTAATATTGAAAAAGAAAACTTACTACATTTCTATACACAAATATATACATAAACATGAAGAATGTTTATATATATTTACAAGTATAAGAAAAAGTAAGTAAAAAGACTAAAAGCATTAATGGCTGTCAAAGAGGCGAGGGAGAGAGCGGACACATCCGTCTCCCACCCGAGCCGATAGCAAAAGTGAGCTCAGGACACAGGTGTGTGAGTGGGGGGGGGGGTGGCAAGCTACCCCTCCCTAACCCCCGCTAACTAGCGATGGGGGTAGTAAACCATCGTTAAAATTCTAATGGCTCGTCATTTCAGCTACGCCGAAAGTAATACCCATATTAAATAGCGTGGTTTGTATTTCAGTTACGGAATAAACTTGGTTTACCCACTCCACAGAGAAGTGCCTAGTAACCCAAGCCTTAGAATTAGCATGCCAGAAAACATGCAGCATGTCCTTATTGACTCTTATGTGCCTTATATGCCCCTAGGGTTTTCGGAATGATAAACCAATAACGGCTTGATTTTGCAGTCCCCGCTGGCGTTGGCACATAGGGCAAGAGTCAACCGATCCTTCATGGGCTTATGTCCAGGCATTTTTTTCTCTTCGGCGGTGATGTATGTTAGACTAGGCATCTTTTTTCAAAACAGACCGGTTTCATCACAATTGAAAACTTGCTGCTCTGCGTAGCCTTCATCCTCCACGATCTTTTCAAACTTCTTAACAAAATCCTTACCAGCCTTGGTGTCCGAACTTGAAGCCTCTCCGTGTCGAACAACTGAACAAATCCAGATCCGTCTCTTAAATTTCTCGAACCAACCGCGCCTTGAATTCCTCCGTTGTAGGATCGGTTGAACTCTCCCCAGCGACACCCCCAGAGCCCGCCGCCTTCAAGTCACAATAGATAGCGCTGGCCTTCTCGCAAATGATCGTTTCAGTGATCGTATCGACAACAATCTCTTTGTTCTTCATCCATATTAACAAAAGGCATTCCATCTCTTCCAGGGTAGGGCAGCGACGTTTTGAAATAATGGTGATCCCCTTCGATGGTTTGACTGCTTTAATGGCTGCCTTCTGCTTGATGATTGTCGAGATCGTAGACATATTCCAGCCATATTGTTTACCCAGATCACTCACACGCACACTGCGCTCATGTTATTCTACAATTTCTTGCTTCAATTCTAATGAAAGCATTGCTTTCTTCCTTTTCTCACCACTACTAATACCTGTACCAAAACTAAGCTTCTTAGGACCCATGATTATACGTAAAATCAAAAATGAAATGTGAAAAAAGGAAGATAATAAGCACTTGATAACGGACTGAACAGGGTACAACCACACGATGCGCACGAGAATAGAGAATTGACCGATGCGACGCTCACTGGCGTCTCTCCAATGTGTTGCCATCTACTGGCGTAAATAAGAAACTACGACCGATATTTCGAGAAAATTCTACGCGTATGGTCTATGTCGGATGTTGGAGCATGACGTCGGGTGTCGAGATGAGAATTCAATCGAATTTTACGTCGGATGTTGAAACAATCGTATGTAAAGGCAATCGTATGTAGAGGTTCTACTGTATCTTTAAAACTAAGGGAGAAGATAGAATTTGAAGGTCAATAAGTATAGTTTTGAGATAAGTATTTCATTGTATTTTTACAAAGACAATATTAATAAATCCTGATTATTATGAATTTTATGTTCCTTTCTGGATATTAATAAACAAAAACAAAAGTTATTTATCATAATTTAATCATATATGAAGATAATTTTGCTCTATATCTTGCTTATTTTGGCTCCTGTTAGGCAAAACACACACACACACTTTCTCTCTCTCTCTCTCTCTCTTTTGATACTACCCACTTCTGAACTCTTATTAGTGAATTATCATCTTCCTTATATTTGTTGTTAAAATTGTCTTTTCCTCTTTGAAATGATAAAATTCTTGCCAAAAACGAGAAAAACAAACTTAAATATGAGTGAATGTCAGATGTCAAACTCAGGACATGAAATCTCTATGAGGTTTGTGGTAAGACTGTAGGGCGAAGGGTGTAATTACCGTGTAATACATTGTCTTGTGACTCGTGGAAGCTATATACAGTAGATGTCATTATTCAAAATTTCTTTTACATTGAAAATTATATTTTCATAATAAAATAAATTTTTTAACATACTTACCTGCTGGTTATATAACAATAGCTTTATTCTTCTGTCCGGCAGAAATTCAAACACTTGCAGCAATCGCATAGATATGCCAGGTGTACACTAGCGCCACCACGGTAGATAGGCCGAACTATTCCTCCCAGTACCAGATTTTCCATGCCCATAGGTCTCTAGAGGGGAGGAGGGGGGGATTTTAAGTTATATAACCAGTGGGTAAGTATGTTCAAAAATTTATTTCATTATGAAAATATCATTTTTAAACATTCAAACTTACCCGCTGGTTATATAACAATAGCTGATTGACACCCTTGGTGGAGGGTCAGAGACAGCAACATTGTTGGAATATCACTCAAGTGTTAAATAAAAACAAGCTTAAGGGTTCGTTCCTGTTAAGGAAGCTGACTTCAATGATTCTCTGCCTCATTATGTCTGCTATCCTTAAGATCCAGCGGTCCACTCAGGGGGCTGAAGATCCATAGGAGCTGTCAGACGGGTAATAACCTCTATGCTGACAGGACCTCAACTAATACCCTTGTTCCAGGCGCTCTCAAGGAACAAAATGACCACCTGACTAAATCAAAGATTGCGGAAGATTGTCGACCAATCTTCAGGTACAACCATAAAAATATATAAATGTTCCAAGAGAAGAACAAGGGTACTAGGGATCAGGGGAAACGTAGTGGTAGATCCTTTACCTACTACTGCACTAGTTGCTACGAATGGTCCCAAAGTGTAGCAGTCCTCATAAAGAGTCTGGACACGTTATAAGTAATGCGAGGCGAATACAGGTTTACTCCTCCAAAAGGTTGTATCCACGAAGCTTTGCAGAGAACGGTTTTGTTTAAAAGCTACAGAAGTTGCCACAGCTCTAACTTCATGAGTCTTTATTTTAGGCCACTTAAGGTCTGCCTCACCACAGTGTGAGTGAGCCTCTCTAATTAAAATTCTTATAAAAAAATGATAGGGCGTTTTTAGACATAGGTAGCGCAGGCTTCTTAACTGCGCACCAAAGAGCCTCTGAATTGTCTCTTAAATCTTTAGTCCTGTTCAGATAAAACTTTTCAGTGCTCTAACACGACAAATAACTTTCTTCCACTCTTCACTCACCATATCAGAGAAAATAGTAATCTCGAAAGATTTAGGCCATGGATGAGAAGGACGTTCGTTTTTGGCCAGGAATCCAAGTTGCAAGGAGCATATGGCTTTTCTGTTTCTAAAGCCAATACTCTTGCTAAAAGTGTGAACTTCACCAACTCTCTTAGCTGTTGCCAGACCTACTAAGAAAAGTCTTCAAGGTCAGATCTTTAAAAGAAACCAAGTGTAAAGGCTCGAATCTGTCACTCATGAGGAATTAAAACAATATCTAAAATTCCAGGCCGGTGAATCTTATCGACGCTTCTTAGAAGTCTCAAAAGATCTGAGAAGATCTTGAGGGTCTTTATTATTTGAGAGATCTAAATTCCTGTGTCCGAAGACAGCTGCCAGCATACTCCTGTACCCCTTGATGGTCGGGGAGGAAAAAATGTGCTTTCTTCTAAAGTTTAGGAAGAAATCGACAATTTGTGTTACAGAGGTACTGAATGAAGAAACTGATTTAGCTCTACACCACTCTCTAAAATCTCCCACTTAGACTGTAAAACCTTGATGGTAAAAGTCCTTCTTGTACTAGCGATAGCCTTAGCTGCCTCCTTCGAAAACCCTCCAGATCTAGGGAGTTCTTCGATAGATTGAAGGCAGTCAGACGTAAAGCTTGGAGGTTTAGATGGTTTCTTGCCAAGTGGGGTTGTTTAAGAAGATCTATTCTCAATGGCAGGTTTCTTGGAATGTCCACTAGCCATTCCAGAACCTCTGTGAACCAACCTCTTGACGGCCAGAAGAGAACTACTAAAGTCAACTTGGTTCTCTCGTGAGAGACGAACTCTTGTAAAGCACTTTGAATGGTGGGAACGTGTACAAGACCATGTCACGAGCTGCTTGACGCTCGGGGTCGCATTGTGCTTGATGAATCATGTAGCGTCTCGATAGACGCTCGCCGTCACGTCTTACAGGACGTCCTGTTCCGCTGGAATCTCGACGTCCTGTTAGGTGGACGTACGACGTCACGTCTGTTTGATTGACTCCTTGCCAGGGAGTTGTAAAGACGTTCGTCATCAAGAACATCTCGACTAGAAGGCTCACTACACTTAGTGTCCAGGCGTGAAGTTACCTGACACTCAAGATCCAGGTCTGCTACTCTCTTATTGTATGCAGGCCGACAAACTAGCATGAGCGAAGAGAGCTTCTGTTGCAAATCTAGTAGTGTAATAAAATAGGGTCAAACTGTTGTGGTACAGGAGACGTCATGTCTACTACAAGCTCTCTTTCTACACCGTTTAAAAAACATGCAGAGCGTCCAGAATACGATAACCAGTTTGATGGTGGAGAAGGAGCATGAACTGAAGCCATGCTAGGCTCAGACAACTGTCCTGCAACTGAGAGAGTTGGACATTATTTGACAGTTGCTGACATCCTAAAAGAATGATTGGTATGAGAGTTTTTCTTTGGTAGAAAGAAAAAATGCTCAGAACTGTTCGAAAGACTACAATCAGAAGCTTGCGGTGTTAAGAAAAGACGCTGATTGACCGTGTCCATCTTCCTCTTTATAAGTCTGGAAGTTGATGCCAGCCTCGTCTTGGGGCTGAATCATCTGAAGACGACAAAAAACTTTCACCTCACCTTTCCTATGATGAAGGTGAGAGACCTGTGAGGCGTCAAAAGGTATGCTCGAGTAGGCGACTACTCGGGAGCTAAAGCCTCTCGTTTCCTTTATTATTCAATGTTTTTTCTCTCCGGGAAAAGGGAGCTCGAAGAAGTTTCAAATCGACATTCCTTGGAAGAGGTCTAAGGATAGGAAACAACGATATGTCCTCACAGACACACCCTCTATTTGAGGGGTGGTGCTTAGCCCGAAACAAAGAACTCAAAACTGGAAAACTTCCTCCTATACACGAACCTTCTGGTAGCTTGAAGTTCAGATGGATGGGGAAGTAGAAGTAAGCATCCTGGAGATCTAAAGAGATCATCCAGTGGACCTTCTTTACTACTGCAAGCATAGTCTTCTGAATCTCCATAGAGAACTTTTGTCTGCTGGACGTAGCTTGAATAGTATGTGACTGACGTTGGACGTCACGGTTTGTTTGACGTTCGACGTCACGAGCTTGTTACTCAACGTCACGTCCAGCTTGACGCCCACCGTCACGTTCAGCTTGACGCCCAATGTCACGTTCAGCTTGACACTCAATGCCGCGCTTAGCTGCCTAGCGATCGTCGCCGCGCTTGGAAGGTAAACGCTCGATGACACGCTTGGTCGTTTGATGTCTGGTATCAAGAGAAGCAGACACTCAATGGGATATCACACTGTTCAACATTTAGCTTACTGGTAGGCCGCCTGCTAACAGCAGGCTGATAAAACTGCATAACAGATGAGAGCCGTTGCTCCATGCCAGCAGCATAGTGCAATTAGGATCAACATTAGGTGACACCGGTGTAGAAAACTTTGATCGCGAACTCGCCTTCCTCATCGCTTACATAACGCTCCGCATTTCAGCAGACTGAAAACAGTGTGGCGGAAGCGGCAGTGCCTGTACCGTAACACCAGACTCAGGAACAAGATCCGTATCGGTCTGAACTAAAGCTTTGCCAACTTGACATCCAGACAGGACATACACAGCAAAAAAGGGACACTGCCTTCTCTTACAAAAGCCCTAATGCACTTCCTGCTGTTGCAGCTCAACGTGCTGTTGCACCAACATCAGCAGTTAGGTTCTTTATGCTGCATTGAGGACGCGCTATTGCACTGCCCTATCAGCACTGTCTTTTTGACGTTGTTACTTTTCTCAGAATGATTTATTGTTAATTTATTCTCATCATTTATTTATTTCCTTATTTCCTTTCCTCACTGAGCTATCTTTCCCTATTGGAGCCCTTGGTCTTATAGCATCTTGCTTTTCTAACTAGGATTATAGCTTGGCTAGTAATAATAATAAAATAATAAAGAGACTCCTTCGACGTCCTCCTTAGCGAAAAACTCTGAAGGCGGGACGAGGAGCCGCAGGTACAAAATAAAATGGAAACTCTTCAGAAAAACTCTCATGAGTTTCTGAAAGTTACTCCCTTCCTCCTACAAGTCTCTAAACTAGGTAGAGATGTCCTGTTTCCTAGAAGTAAACTCCTTAAGGTCCTGAATTCTGACCTCAATGCTTTAGAGGTTTAATTCTCGCTCTCCCACAGACATCAAGAATCAGTTCAAGCAGGCCTTGGTCTGAGAACGTAATATCTTTCTAGTTGATATTTATTTCTTAAAATAGCACCTTGCGTAACAATGTTCCAACGCTAGACGCTCATGACCATATAGACATCAAGTCCTACTGCTGGAAGCCAGACGGCAAGCAACTGCTTGGCATTCAGCGTCACATGACTCTCGGAACAATGCTAATCACGATTCAGACGCTCGCGATCTAGACGCTTGGAGCTATGCTTGATACTCGATGTCATGTTCAATTACTTGATGCTCAACGACACGCAACTGCTTGGCGTTCGGAGTCATGATTAACTGCTTGACACTCGACGTCAAGTTCAACTGCGTGACGCTTGATGCCATGCAAGCTCTTGACGCTCGGCGCCACGTGAGTTTCAGAACAATAACGCTTGCGATTACAAAATGCTCGCGATTCAGACGCGCGGAACTATGCCGATCGCGTTTAGAATGGTAGATCATCGAACAAGAGAAACCAAGAAGTTGCACTAAGTTACAAACATCACGTCAAACTCTTACAGCAGCGTTAGTAGCTAGCCTTGCTGAACGCTCGATGACCAACGCTCTGTTGTTGTCACGCTTAGCTTGGCGCGAGGCGTCACGCTCAGCCACCTGGCGAGCGCTACCATGCTCAGCTGCTTGGCACGCGCCATCAAGCTCAGCCACCTGGTGCGCGCCATCACGTTCAGCTGCCTGGCACTTGTCGCGCGCCTGAAAGGCAGACGCTCGCGCTTGGCCGCTAAATGTTAGAAAACACTTTTACCTCGCCTTACCTACAGCGAGGGCGAGCGTTCTGGGAATCGTCAACAGAAAACGCTCGAGGGGACTTCTGCTCGGGTCTTACAAGACGGTAGGCGCCAGGCTACGCCTCTCGCTTCCCTTCGCCGCTCGACATTACTTCTCCCATGGGTCCGGGAGCTTGAAAGAGGTCTAAGGCTAGGATAACAACAGGTGCGAACAGAAGCACCCTCCACTGTATTGAATAAAATTCACTGCACTAATTTAGCACTAAAAATTTGCATTTTTTAACTCTCTGGCATACAACCAAAAGTAGACACGCCCATAGGGGGAGATCTTACTATTCAGTCAAGGTCTTGAATGAAAACACACTAGTCACTGAATCCTAAATAAAATATAACAAAATATTTTATATAAAATATTAAAATATTAAATGAATAGATATAGGAAAAGAATATATCTATATATTTAAACCAACCCTTATTACTGAAGGAGTTCCAATAAAAGACCAATAGTCACATTTAACAATTGGAACATTTATAAATATTATACAAAAAAATTTACTATTCCAAAAACGAACAAGTAAACAACGATACAAAGAATCGTGAGACTATATCGATTGTCATGAATACTACGTCGTATAAAAAAATTAACTGAACGCTAATTTTGTTTAATCTTTGTAAACAGAATAGCTAAAGAAAAATACTTAAAGGACCAATATAATTGGAAAATAACATATTCCTTTTATCTAATACAACTTGAAAACTTTAGTTTTAAAGAAAAATGTACTTTTCATAAATACAGTATCGATACAAAGAGTAATACTGTAACGATAGTCTGAGGACTGCGTAGCATAAATAAACTGAACGCTAGCTAATCTTTAAAACAGAATGAAAATTATCCAAAGAAAGCATACCAAAAGGACAAAAATGTTCTTAAAATAACATAATCCTTTTATTTTATATAACTAAATACTTTGTAAGATAGTATTAACTTATCATTCTTTGTAGAAAAAGAAAGAAAATGCAAGTCATACTCAAGCTTACGTCATATGACTGTGACGTCATCGATGAGGCGAGATGTTTACCTATCACCATAATGCTTTCGTTAGTTAAAAATAGGTTGAAAAATTTTTAATCCTACCTTTTAAGCTATGACATAGCGATGAAATATCAAACAAAACTAAATAAGCGAATGCTAAAACCCGTATATAAGAGTACATCACCAATATACTGCTAAAATCCAGGTTAATCATGAGTGAATTCCTTTCCATGTTGCCAGTATGGTGGCAGAAGAAAATCTGGTGCTGGGAGGAATAGTTTGGCCTAGCTACCATGGTGGCGCTAGTGTACACCTGGCATATCTATGCAATTGCTGCGAGTTTTTGAATTTATGCCGGACAGAAGAATAAAGCTATTGTTACATAACCAGCGGGTAAGTTTAAATGTTTAAAATGTAATTATTATAAAAAATTTACAATAATAGAAGAAATACTGCATTTTCTTGTAGGGAACAATGTTTTTGCTTTGTTTTTAGTTAATTTTACTAATTACCCTGTAACTATGAAAGTAAGAGGAGTTTTGACAAAATAATTTCGTTTACACATTCTCCATTGCCATACGAAGCTCAGTGAATTTTTTCAGGATTTTGTGTTTTTCATCCTATACCCCCATATACTGGCATTCCAGCCAGGCCCCTTTAAGGTAAAAACATGCTTTGACCTATCAGCCTGCCTAGGCTGCGCAGAGGTAACTTCATGTTTAGATCCGTCGGAACGTTCAAAGTTACGAATCTGAACGTTCGACCTGACAGTATTCTTGGAAGAAATTTTTGGCCTGGCAGGAATATTTACACTCAGCGTACAGGTGTGCAAGGCAAATCTTTCTCATTAGTACGAGTCGAAGACTGGTAATCAGAACCTTCAAATAGGGCTTCAGTATGAGGGGAAATGACAGGCTCAACTCTAAGATCCTTTTGGGAATGAGAAGAAGCTTTCACTGTTCTAATTGGAGACACTTCTAAAGGGAACATCTTATAGCATAATCTGAAAAGCAAATATCCCTACTCAGTGCACTCCTGGGGGTCAGGGGATCTAGACATAATAGCATAGTCTGGGATAGAAGCATCTAGCAGATCTGGCTCAAGGAACGTAACTGCCGTAGCCAGGGGATTCGCTACAGGAACAGGTTCAATTTCATAATGCACATTACTAACAATAGGAGATAACATGTTAACGAAATTGGAGTCATCGTCCTATGTAGCAGAAACCTCTGAGGGCTCCTGACACATAGAACTTCGTAGGGAGATAACGTTCGATGACAAACCTACTCGTTTCTTCTCACAGTTTACCAAAGGGGAACGATATCTACCCCATTGGGAGGACGACCCCTCCCTACAATACTCACATGGAGATTCCACCCAACATCTTTCTCCTAGACAAGACGGACATAAAGGTTCCACAAGGGCGACTATTACAGGAACGCATCAAATTCGATATACAGTAGTTGAAAAGCACACGTGCTAATTCACAAATACTGCAAAGAATACACTAGTGACAGGTAACATCAACGATGCAAAGACACCAGCACAAGCAAAAGAAAGACAAAGAGCAGGTGATGCGTTTATCTAATCATAAAAGTGAAGGCAGGGATGTCCAACTGCCAGCACGGCCAGAAGTGTTGTGAGTAAACGCTTGAGACAAGCGTAGCCTGTATGAACAGTAGCTACCTAACAACGTAGTATGACGCAATCTACTGATTTCTTTTTTTATTGTCTGGCTATAGGAAACAAAACCAGAAGTAACCCCATTAACTGACTAAGAAGTTTGTAACCACGTGGGAATTAATCAATGGTTATGTCTTTACGATCCCAGTGGAGAGGAAAATTACTGCTTAAAACCCATATTCATACACCCTAAAGTCTAGCTTTGAAATCTCTGAAATCTTCAGAAAAAAAAATATTCTAATTCTTTAAATACTGATTGATTTTTGTCATTCATGCCATTCAAACATGAAAAGATAAGAAATCTTATAACCTACATTCTGTATGTCCACTTCCAGCAAAAACAAAAAACTAGCATATGAAAAATAGTGATCTATAAAAGAAATATAAATGCATTGATAAATTAATACACGTTGAATGAAATAAAATTTTAAGGGTAAAAGAATTTCTCAAATACAACTCTGGTTATAAAATTATCTTTCAATTGGTTTTTAAAATGAAAATTTTTTTTGAGGAAAAAGTAGATAGGGTTTGAAGTAAAGCATAACCACATTGTTTAAAAGGCTGAGTCACGCTCTTTAACACCTGAATAGCAAGCAATATGAATGAGACAACTAAAAGGCGCTTTAATGCATGAGCGCAGTAACACTTTAGGTCTTAGCAACCTGTATTGCCTAGCAAAATAAAATAAAAAGCATAAGAATGCTCTTGCAAAAATGGCAAAATAAATACTATATCAAGGACAAAAGAAATGTTTACTTTATATTTCACTTACTATGGTATTTTTCTGAATCCTTCGTTTCTTTCCAAGATAGCTTGCAATACGGGAAGGATATTCTTTGCGTTTTTTTGTGACTATTATCAGTGTTGCTTCATGACGAATTTCTAACTCTTCGATATTTTCTGTGGAAATATGAAATATAAATGACAAATTTGGAAGTAATATAACAAATTTGGAAGTAATTTGTATTTTTCCCTAACTAATATAAACCTGTAGTTATTTATATGGATTAACTTTCTGCAAAACTGGAAGGTAGCCAATAGACCAAACAGTATGAGGTGGCAACCCTATGTACCAACCGTGTTTCACACAATCGTACATAATTCCTTTTGTATATATTATGCTTGTATCTTCGCTCTTCCCTCGCACTAAAACGAACATGAAAATTCATGTCTGGTTTTTCCTCTGTGATATTGTCTGTCTTGTGAACTTGTCATGTCCTGTTGCCTTGAGGTTTTGTATATAAGGAGAGTGTTCCACAATAATATAACTCAGTCGTTTCCAATCTGCCTTTGAGTTCGCACCCTTACTCGGCGCCGTCACATTGGTGACCCCGGAAGTCAACTCGCTCCCACTGCCTTCCACCCCCACCTCCCTCGCCCCTCCATCGTTGGTACTATGACGGAGACTACATCAATTGGCGCCGCAGCCGCCCCATTGAAACTTTCACCGTTCGCTAGCGGAGAAGCGTTCGCTTGGTTTCAACGCGCTGAAGTCCACTTTCGTATCAGGGGCGTGACTCGCTCAACCACCAAAGCGGATTATGTTCTCGCGGCGATAACTGAGGACACCTTCCCAGAAATATCCGACTGGCTTTGTGAACAATGAGACACCCCAATAGCGTATGACGACCTCAAATCATACCTTTTGCAGCAGTACTCGCCGTCGCCAGCCGCCCGTATAGCAAAGCTTTTTCAGCTCTCGCAACAACCGTTGGGGGACCAAAGGGCTTCGCTTGCCCTCAGGGAAATGACCAGTATCGCTCGCCTTCAACCTGCCGCAGACGGCTCTCCTCGTGAGGTGAACCTACTCCGTGCCCTTTGGATACGCCGTTTACCTGAACCTGTACGCGCTGCCATACCCGATGTCGATAGTTTACCCATAAAGGACTTGATGACCAAAGCCGACGCCCTTATGGACAGCCACTTCAAGACCTCCATCAACGCCTCCACCCCTGACGACGAGGATGCCTATTCAACGTCAACCGAAGCTGACATGAATGCCGTAGGACATACACGCCTACCCCGTGACGTGCCGAAGCGGCGACACAGCCGCCCACCACCCACCAATCGCTCGCGCCCCAACGAACGACTTCTACAGCCACTTACTACCTCCCATCCGCCGCAGTTTTGCTACTACCACTTCAGATTCGGGGCAACCGCGAAGAAATGTGCCAAAGATTGTCAGTGGCCAAAAAACGTGTAAGCAGGCCATCGCTTGTGGCGGTGGCCTCCCATGTTTCTAATCTGTTCTTTTTACAGGATGCAGGAACGGGCGTGCGATTTTTGGTAGACACGGGTGCTTGTCATTCTCTTTTGCCAAGGAAACTCTTCAAGGCACAACGTAGTCTGTCTACATCTGCCGACGTCCGCTTGGTAGCTGCCAACGGATCTGCGATACCCACCTACGGTTACGAGAACCTCACATTATCGTTCGGAAACGGTAAATTCAATTGGAAGTTTCTCGTTGCTGACGTCACAATGCCAATCCTCGGTGCGGATTTCCTCTCTCATTTCCACCTTCTGGTCGATGTCGCCCACCGATGATTGGTCAACGCAGACTCGTATTTGTCGACACCTCTTCAACCCGCCCCCTCTAACCTCGCTCTCCACATCAGCACACCCACGGATGCCTACGCCCACCTCCTCACGTCGTACTCGGAAGTTTTCCGTCCAGAACTTTGCCAAACGCCCACGGTTCCTGCCAAGCACGGTATTTATCACCATATCAAGACGACGGGACCCCCAGTCTTCGCAAAATTCAGACGTCTGGCACCGGAACGATTGGCAGCTGCCAAACAGACGTTCGCCGAAATGGAGAAAATGGGCCTTTGCAAAAAGGCCTCCAGCCCATGGCCGTCACCCTTACACATCGTTCTGAAGAAAGACGGCTCCCTCCGTCCGTGCGGGGATTACAGGCGCCTGAACATGCAAACAGAACCGGATCACTACCCCCTCCCAAACATTGCCGATGTAACCTCCTACCTGCACAAAGCGAAGGTTTACTCTACGCTCGACCTCTTGAAAGGGTATTATCCGGTGCCTATGAACCCAGAAGACATCCCCAAGACTGCCATCACCACTCCGTTTGGCACATACACCTTCAATTACTCCTGTTTTGGCCTTCGTAATGCTGGGGCAACGTTTCAACGTCTCATGGATGGCATCTTAGGGGACCTCCCTTTCTGTGTATGTTATGTGGACGACATACTTGTGTTCTCCTCCTAAAAAGAGGAACACCTCCGTCACCTGCGCATCGTGCTCGACCGCCTGCAACAAAACGGCCTTGTAGTCCGGTACGACAAGTGTACCTTTGGCGCCAACGAAGTGTCGTTCTTAGGGCACCGTATCACTCCTGAAGGAGTCCATCCCCTCCCTGAGAAGGTAGCAGCCGTTCAGAATTTCCCCGCGCCCTCGACCGTCAAAGCTCTGCAGGAATTCTTGGGCATGATCATCTATTATCCCTGTTTTCTGCCAGCCATTGCCGCCACTCTTGCTCCCCTCTACGCCTCCCTCAAGGGCAAGCCGAAGGACCTGAAGTGGGGTCCCCTTCAAGAAGCAGCCTTCTGCAATGCAAAGAAGGCCCTATCAACTGCTGCGGCTCTCACTTTTCCTATCCCACACGCCCCTCTCCTTCTCTCCACCGATGCCAGCGACGTCGCTATTGGTGCAGTACTCGAGCAGGTGGTCAAAGGCTCGCCCCGCCCATTGGCCTTCTTCAGCAGAAAACTGTCCAAGGCAGAATCGGGTTATTCTACCTTCGATCGAGAATTGCTGGCGGTGCACTTGGCTGTCCGTCACTTTCGCCATTTCTTAGAAGGTACGCCCTTCATCATTCGCACAGACCACATGCCTCTGGTGCACACCTTCACTCGACAGTCTGACGCCTGGTCCGCCCGTCAACGCCGACATCTCTCCGCCGTGGCTGAATACAATTGCACCCTCCAATACGTCCCTGGGAAAATGAATCCCGTTGCCGATGCCCTGTCAAGAAACACGTTGGCTGCCGTTCAACTGGGATTGGATTACAACGCCCTGGCTGAAGCCCAACGACAGGATCCAGAGTATCAAGCTTGTAGGACATCCTGCACGTCCCTCCGTTGGGAGGATTTTCCCCTCGAAGACTCCAACACCACCCTCCTCTGTGACGTCAGTACTGGTAGACCGCGACCTTGGATTCCTGCTCCCATGCGCCGACAGGTGTTTGATCTCATCCACGGCCTTTCACATCCCTCGTGCCGTTCTACTGCACAGCTGCTGAAGGCAAAGTTCATTTGGCACGGCATTTCTAAGGATGCTAAGGATTGGGTCCGTGCCTGTACTTCTTGCCAAACTTCCAAAGTACATCGACACACGGATTCAGGAGTGGGCACCTTTCCTCAACCTCAGCGTCGTTTCGCACACATTCACGTCGACGTTGTAGGCCCCCTACCCACATCACAAGGACATCGTTACCTGTTTACCGTCATCGACTGCTCCACTCGTTGGCCTGAAGCCATTCCCATGGAAACTGCAACGTCCGCCTCATGTACATCTGCCTTACTCTCTGGATGGATTTCAAGATTCGGTATCCCTGAGCATATTACTTCTGACAGGGGAACCACTTTCACCTCTCAATTATGGACGTCATTAGCGAATCTCCTGGGCATCACCCTACATCAGACAACGGCCTACAACCCCGCTGCCAATGGAATGGTTGAACGTTTTCATCACACCCTCAAAGCAGCTTTGATGTCTCGCTGCAAGGATTGCAACTGGTTTACTCAGCTTCCCTGGGTCCTCCTTGGACTAAGGACCACTCCTAAAGACGCCCTCGACGTCTCGGCAGCCGAAATGGTGTATGGCGATTCTACAACCTCCTCCGATGATCTCCAGCGCATACGTCACGTCGTGGGAAAATTTACTCCGTGCCGCCAGACTTACAAGCCCCCAGCGAAGCATCACATACCAACGGACTTGCACTCTGCAACGCACGTCTTCCTGCGCAACGACACCAGCAAGCCACCACTAACGCCCCCTTACACGGGCCCTTTCCTTGTGATCCGACGCAGTCCGAAAGCATTCCTCCTAAACATTCGGGGCAAAGAAGACTGGGTCTCCATTGATCGTCTGAAACCTGCTTATCTTCTGCCAGATAACCCGCCTACAGTTCGCCTCTCTAGATCAGGGCGCCCTATTTAACATGTACAGTATGTCATTTTTAGGGGGGGAGCCATGTACCAACCGTGTTTCACACAATTGTACATAATTCCTTTTGTATATATTATGCTTGTATCTTCGCTCTTCCCTCGCACTAAAACGAACATGAAAATTCATGTCTGGTTTTTCCTCTGTGATATTGTCTGTCTTGTGAACTTGTCATGTCCTGTTGCCTTGAGGTTTTGTATATAAGGAGAGTGTTCCACAATAATATAACTCAGTCGTTTCCAATCTGCCTTTGAGTTCGCACCCTTACTCGGCGCCGTCACACCTACTTTACCAATGTTGTGTGTAGGAAGGGGGGTGGCTGGTACACCTATCTCCCCTCACAGCTCGCAGAGCTGCCTCACTTTTCAATTGCGGGCAGGACTTCAGAGGACAGGTGATGGTGGGACAATTTATATAAATAACTACAGGTTTGTATTAGTTAAGGAAAAATACAAATTACTTCCAAATTTGCTATTTGTTCTTTCACTAACAAAGTTTACATTATTTATATGGATGACACACTCTTAGGTGGATGAACTCCAACTTCTGGCATAGTCATTGACCCAGGCTTTCCTAGTACAGTATTAGATAGTATCTAAGGATAAACCTTGACACCTTGCTAACAATTCACAGCATAAGTGTTATTGCGGCCTGAGGAATCTGTGTGGTTGTGGAAATAGCATATGAATGTCTAAGTAAGAGCATTGGAGTTCCTAAACAGGAATACTGTATTACATATATAGACTTTTCCAATGTTTACCTCGCAGGAAACATTGGGGACCTGAACGAGTATAACTAGTTATTGTCTATAGCAGGATACACAAAGGAAATGGTTCTCACCTGCAGAGGTTGAAGCCAGCTTGCAGAGGAGCCCAAGGTGCTGTTCCCCAAGAGAGGGGAAGATGAAGAAAAGAAAAGCCACACACTCTTTCATTCATCCCACACTTAACCCGGGTAACCAATCCCCTCAATCAACTGCTACCTGTCCAACAAAGACCTCATGGTATTCTTAAACCACCTGTTGCGCAGTCACCATAGGCCCGATAAAGAACGTATCGAGCCTCCTGTGGGTCATGTCTTTCCGGAAGTGGGCCGTGAAGATCTTTGACGCTTCCACACGCCTGCTTGCAAAACTTGTAATACTGAGAAGTTATGTTCAAATGCCAGGGACATACTGATGCCCTTGACATCATGAGCTCTAGGTCTTCAAGCTTGAGGAGGGCCATGTTGGAGGGCATAGTCTATGACTTTGCGGACCCTACTCTTAATTCTGCCCGAGCTGACAAATAAGGCTGAAAGCTGGGGTCTTGTTGCTGCAATGCATTTAAGACAATAACTCAAAAGTCCTCACTGGGCAAAGTAACAATTGATCTGGGTCATTGGTTACAGAATGGAGAGACTTAATCTGAAAGGACCCGAATCTATGGTCCAGTAACCCGGATTTTGAGTCTTAGCAATAAACTCAGGGACGAAGCCGAGTATCACCTCCCCCCATCTCCTTGAATGGTTGATGTCATACAAGAGACCATGAAGTTCACCAACTCTCTTCGCAGTTGCTAAAGCGAGTAGGAACATCGTATTCAAAGTAAGACTACGGTCTGTGGCATGGTGTAGTGGTTTGTAAGGAGGACACTTTAGGGATCTCAAGACATGAACCAGTGATCTCTTAACTCCGTCTGAGTAAGAAAAGCTTCAACCAAAAGGAAAGATCCACTCCATTCAATCTAAAGGCTAGGTTCAAGGCTGAGTGATAGCCTTTTACCGCCGAGACTGAAAGAAGTTTTCCTTCTCGAAGGTATACAAGAAACATGACAAACTTATAACAGAGTTTGTATTTTTCCTAACATACAAACCCGAATTCTTTGCTATAGGAGATATTCTAACGCAAGCTGGAAAACACGGCAGAAAACCTTAACAAGGTCGTTAACCCCCTGTTGGGGGTGGGGGACTGCCAGCCGGTAGCTACCGAGTACCTTCAATCGGATTCTAGCTAAGACTATATTAGGGGGCAGTGACAGCGGGAAGATTTGAGTAAAGAATTCGGGTTTGTATGTTAGGAAAACTACAAACTCTGTTATAAGTTTGTCATTTGTTCCTACACTAAAAACAAATCCTCATTCTTTACTATAGGAGACTTGGTCTTGAAGTCAGGGTGGACGAAGGGTTCTCTATACCTAGAGAAGATAGTCCTCAGACTAGACTCTATTAATCAACAATCTCCCATTAACTTTCTTTGTAGATCCCCAAATCCAGCATGACTGAAGATTTGTAAATACGTAGAAACCAAAGTTTCAGCATGAAGAGGGTCGGGAGTAATACCAGGACCCTGTCATACCTAGGATTCCCCTGACCTTGAAAAGGGGAACCCTCGTGACTACGAGTATAACTTATACCCTGTGATAAGAGTCAGATGAGTTTCATACCTTATTTCCATTGATGAGTCCAGCCAAAACTGATCACAGACTAGGCTACCCAGATGAGAGGAAGAAGAAAGAGCAGAAGATAGATGGATGTTCTTCTAAAACCTAGTGTAACTCAGAATCCTCGATCAATGGCTACTGTCCCCTGAAAGGGCGTAAAGGTAGTTACAGCACCTGCTGACCTGCCACAATAGGTCCTATGGAGAAGATGTTTAGAGACCCATGTGTCACATCTGATAAATAGTGAGTGGTGAATGTAGATTGGCGCTTCCAGACTCCAGCTCTTAAGACTTGGGAGACTGAGAAATTCTTCTTAAATGCCAGCGAGGCAGCTACTCCCCTAACTTGATGGGCTTTGGGTTGAGCTGCCTCAGGGTCTCCGTGAATGGCTCTCGCAATAACTTTCTTGAGCCAGAAAGAGATGGTGTTGCGAGAGATTCTCTTCTTACCCTGTTGGTACTGAGGAAGAGATGACGGAGGCGTGGTCTGAAAGGTCTGGTGCGCTTCAGGTATTTCCTTAGCGCCCTGACCGGGCACAGTGGCAATTGGTCAGTATCCTGAGTTGCCCTATTGAGGCTGGAAAATTGAAATTCTCTAAACCTCTCATCGGCAGATGAAGGATTCTGGGTTTTGGCCACAAAACTTGGCACGAAGTTGAGAGAGACTTCCCCCATCCTCTAGTATGGGTGACTTCGTAGGATAGACCGTGAAGTTCACTAACCCTTTTTGCCGAGGCCAGAGCTACTAGGAAGACGGTCTTAAGGGTGAGGAAGAAATCAGATGCCTTATTTAAGGGCTGATATGGAGGCCCCTTTAAGGAGCGTAAGACCAGGTACACGTCCCAAGGTGGTGGTCTAATCTCCACTGGGGGGGGCAAGATCTCTCAAAACCTCGAATCAACAAGGTGATATCTTCTGAGATGGAAAGGTCAACTCCTCTCAGTCTGCAGATGAGGCTTAAGGCTGAATGATAGCCCTTAATTGCCGAGACTGAAAGGCGTTTCTCCTCCCTGAGGTAAACTAGGAAGTCTGCCACTAAAGGAAGAGAGGGATCAAGTGGAGACACGCCTCGCCCTCTACACCAAGCTGCAAACACTCCATTTTGCTTGGTAGAGGTTTGTGGAAGATTGGCGCAGGTGCCTGGACATGTGCTCAGCCACCTTTCCTGAAAAGCCTCTGCTTCTGAAGAGAGACTGGACAGCCTCCAGGCGTGAAGCTTCAGGAAGTGGATTCTCCCGTGGGGGATACCACTGTGTGGCTGCGTCAACAAAAGGGGTTCTGGAGGCAGGAACCTCGGCACTTGAACCATTAGGGAAAGGAGATCTGCGTACCACTCTCTGCTTGGCCAAGCTGGAGCTATTAGAGTTAGCTTGCAGTCCTGAGAACTCCTGAGTTTGTTGATCACCTTTCTGAGCAGGCAAAAGGGAGGGAAGGCATAAGCGTCCAAGTTGTCCCAGGAGTGTTGAAGGGCGTCCTGGATCGCTGCCTGATGGTCTGGAACTGGGGACCCGTAGCGGGGAAGCTTCGCATTCAGAGAGGTGGCGAACAGATCTATTGTGGGTAAACCCCACAAAGCTATTACTGTCTTCGCTACTCAAGGATCCAAAAACCATCCTCCACTCAGCACTTGGTGATGCCTGCTCAGCTGATCCGCCATGTTTCTCCGGCCCGGAATAAATCTGGCTGAAAGAGAAATGTTGTGGCTTTCTGCCCACTGGCAGATCTGGACTGCTAACAGACAGAGGTCTCTTGCCAGAGTACCCCCTTGTTTGTTGATGTACGAGACGGCTGTGGAGTTGTCACTCATCAGAACCACCTCTCGTCCGTGTAGATCTTCTACAAAAAAGTTTAGGCCTTTCCAGGCAGCTAATAATTCTAGGTGGTTTATATGGAGAGACTTCTCTATCGGAGACCAAACTCCTGATGCTAATTTGGGGCCTAGGTGGGAACCCCATCCCCGTAGCGACGCGTCCGAAAAGTTTTAACTTCGGACTCAGGTTTTGGAGGGGAATACCCTTTTGAGTGTTCTCTCTGGTCGACCACCAATGAAGATCTTGTAGCACCAGACTTGGGACCTCCACTGCCAAGAATGGGGAATCTGACTTTTGAGACCAATGGGTCTTCAGATGCTATTGGAGACTTCTGATTCTCGATCTCCCGCCTGGAACTAGTTTCTCCAGAGAGGCAAGATGGCCCAGAAGACACTGACACGACTTGGCTGAAGGTGGTAGTGGAGACAAGAGATGGGTGATGGACTGATCCAGTCTCCGAAGCCTGTCTTCCGAAGGAAACACTCTCCCTGCCTGGGTGTTGATGGACATACCCAGATAGTTCAAGACTTGGGTCAGAGTTAAGCAAGACTTCTCTGCGTTTACAAGGATCCCCAGATCCTTGCAAAGACTCAGAAGTCTTCTCAGATGATCCAGAGCTAGCTCCTTGGACAAGGCCAGGAGTAGCCAATGGTCCAGATATCATAGCAGACCAATTCCATGTTTGTGCGCCCATGAAGATACGAGTTTGAAGATCTTCGTAAAGACCTGTGGGGCGGTCGAGAGGCCGAAGCACAGGACTTTGAACTCGAAGATTCGACCCTGAGCCAGGAAGCGTAGGAATTTCCGAGATGTGCGATGGATTGGCACTTGGAAATAAGCATCTCACAAGTCTAAAGATGCCATGAAGTCTCCTGGGCGTACTGCTTGGGTGACGGAACCGCTGTCTCCATTTTGAATGGAGTCTGCTTCACGAACTGGTTCAGAGTCGAAAGATCTATTACTGGTCTACAACCCCCCGAGGCTTTCTCTACCAGAAAGAGGCGACTGATTGATTGATTGATTTAAAGTTTTCAGGCATCCTGACATCTAAGGTCATTGATGCCGGTAACATTTAATTTATGTATACAAAAATAAAAAATGAAATAAAATAAAAAATAAAAGAGTATTCAATTAAAATCATAAAAGTTGAATGTCATAAAAGTTAAATATTTTTCAGAAGACCTGCTTCTGAAATAAATCTAAAAATGCCACTTGCATGGTAGGACACATCATTTCCAAGAATCTTGGCAAGGATGAACCTGCCACCCCCACCTCGAGCCTCAAACAAATATCTATTCCTTAAGTTGTTATAATTGGGGCAATCGGTCAACAAATGCCCTACTGTTAGAGGTACTAAACAGTCGTCACAATACGGTTTCTGTTGGCCCTTCAGCAGAAACTCGTGTGTCAACCGAGTGAGACCAATACGGAGACGACAAAGAGACGTCTCCCATTTTCGGGGCATCATATTATACCTCCAAGGAGATATGTCATTTGTTACCTCTCGCATTTTATTGCCATCTAGGCTATCCCATTGCTGTTGCCATTTTTTGCAAACCAATTTCTTGATGTCAGGTAAGAAATCATTACAGGCAATGGGATACCTTCTTGGCAGCAACTCGGATGCAGCCTTCTTAGCCAGTGAATCTGCCTTCTCATTCCCACACACACCTACATGTGCTGGAACCCAACAAAATTGAACTGTTATACCTCTCCGTCCAATAATAAAAAGCCATTCTAAAATCTTTAAAACTAGAGGGTTATTAGAATTAAAAATCTTGGCCACAGCAGCCAGGACTTCCTGCAGAGACTGCATGGAATTTTGGTTTGAAAGGTCCTCGTGACTTGCAAGGTAGCCCACTGTGCCAGACCATGTGTCAAACCAGGATAGTGCCTCTAGAAGAGACATTGACGCTGCTTCCATTGTCGAGGCTTCTGCTGCGGTAAAGGAGACTGGAAGGGAAGAGAGTCTCTCTGCAGAGCAGCCAAGTGTAAGCCTTGCTGTGAGGGGATCAAGTGTCAGAGGCGAAGGGTTGGCGTCCCTGACCTTGTAAAAGCGCCTATGCCTCGAAAAAGGAAACTGCAGCATTTTATGGGATCCTTGAGACCTTAAGGAATTCGTTTCCCCCGAGACCGCTTGCGAGACCTTCCTCAGACGACCTGCAGTGTGAATAGACCAGGGAAGTTCGATTCTGGTCTTAGGGTTAGGTGGAGGACGACATAGTCTGTCTAAAGCTGGAGCGTCGGTATGACGAGGCAACAGGTGTAAATCTCCGAGACCTGAGATATTACACATCGTTCTTAGAGCCCTCAGATAGGCGGACTCTAAGTCTTTTGAAGGTAGTTCCTCCGAGGAATCATCAGGTCGCGCTAATTCCTCATGAGGGAGGGCGGAAATGTCTGAATGTCTGAAGGTAACGGCGAGGTAACATACTCCATTGCCGACAATCCAGAGGAAGGCTGAGCGCTGGTTGATGGCACCGCGCGCGCAAGATCCTGCCTGGAAGTTGAAGGTTTAGGTGAAGGCGACCGAATTAACAGTACTGTCTCAATAAGAGAATACATTGATCGGCGGCCTGGCCTTTCACCTCTGTTCTCAGCCGAAGAGGAGAAGGGCTGAACCCCTGCGTCTTCTTCCGAAGTTCTCGCAAAGCCCATATTTCGTAACTCATTAGAAAGTACGGGAATGGTTGCTGTTCTCTCTAAAACGCGAGGGAGCGGAGAATGACATCGCGCGGAAATGTCCGGAGACTTGCGCGCTCGGAAGTTTGACGTACGGGAGCGCTCTCTCTCTGATGATACTAAGCGACAGCGAGAAGAAGTGTTCTCTCTCGCCTTCCCAGCGTGAGCTGAGCTCCTAGCGAAGAAATGTGAAGGAGAGGAATCGCCCTCAGAATGTTCTCTTCCCTTGGTTGCGCTCTGGGGACGATCAGATTTAACCTCGCCCCAACGGGAGCGCTTATTGCGCTTGTACTCTCTTGTGAAGAAGACCGCGAACGTCTCGTAGAGCTCTTCTTATAGCCCCTAGATGATTCCCCGCGAGAGGAAGACGATCGCAAAGCCGAACGATAGCGCGAGGAAGTGTTCCTCTTATGTTTGCGACGAGAGCGCTTATCGTGTATCGGCGAGACATTTCATGTAGAGATAGAAGGCGAGGAAGAACGAGAACGATGACGTCTCTTCTTATGTCGCCTCTCTCTCCGACGAGAACGTCTTGTCGAAGGAGAGCGAGCTCTCCTTTTCCTCTTCTCTCTCTCTCTCCTATCCTCTAAGGATGACGAATACGAGGAGGAGGAGGAGGAGGAGGAGGAGGAGGAGGAGGAGAGGAGGAGAGCAGGAGGAGGAGGAGGAATCACGATGATCACGCTTGCGACGTTGTTTCGTCATAATACAAGAGAGGAGCGAAGTAGGCTCTGCAGGGGCTGACGTTATTACCTTCGCTAACACTTCAGCGGCCGCCGATTGAGCTGACGGGATATCGGCGAGGTCCGGAACTCCCAAGGGTTCCAAAACAGAAGGGACCTGAGGTAAAACTGAGCCTGCGAGGAACTGGTTCCACACCTCCACCGAAGGAGAACCAGGAAGTCCAAGGGCAGGCCATACCGCTCGCACGTTATCTGGAATAGAAGCGATAATAGAATTATTTCCGATGACGGACAAAACTATCCCACTGGGGGGGGGGGCAACTTGATTCGCCTGCCCCGGGGAATGGGTGTTAAGTCAATGGTGCCGCTCTTCCTTGACTTCCCCCGAAGGAAGGACGCAAGGAAGAGTCTGAAGGAAGAGATCGAAGGGCCGAAGAAGAGGCCCGAGACTCCTTACCTTTCGACGGCGAACCTGGAGGTAACGAATCCTTCTTGGATTTCTTCTTCTTCCTCTTCATGAACTTATCCCACTGCGTAGGCGACCAATCCTTACATACTTGGCAGGGGGAGCCTTCAGTACACCTATGACCTCTGCATGAAGGGCATAGGGAATCAGGATCCACCTCCGGTGGTGACATAAATGTGCCACAAGATTTCGGAGGAATCCCAGGACACTTTCTCAAATTAGAGGTCATCACATCTAATTAAAGAGAAAAAAGAAAAAGTTAATGAAAAAAAACACACTTAAAGAAAGGCTAGTCTGCCAGTCAAACAAAAGCGGGAGCAGCGGTGTTACCACTGTGACGGCTAGAATTCGATTGAAGGTACTCAGTAGCTACCGGTCGGCAGTCCCCCACCCCCAACAGGTGGATAACTACCAGCCCGGTCGTTAACGACCTTGTTAAGGTTTTCTGCCGTATTTTCCAGCTCGCGCTAGGATATCTCCTATAGTAAAGAATGAGGGTTTGTATTTAGTGTAGGAACAAACCGCTATTACTGGAATAGTGGCATCAAGGGGAGAGATACCCCTTCTACGACACCAACCACAGAAGACTAACCATTTTGCCTGGTACACTGCTGTCGAAGAGTTTCATAAGTGTTTAGACATTCTCTTCCCAACTTGTTGCCAAAGCTTCCCTGTGAGAGGAGGCGCTGAATAGTTTCCAGGCTTGAAGTCGAAGAGACTGAAAGGTCTTGTGATAGGTGTTGGCGTGTGGGTTTTTGATAGATCTGGTTGTGGAGGAAGTTCTCTCCCGTGATCTACTACTAGTTGCAGAAGGGAACCATTCTGCAAGATGCCATAGCGGAGCTATGAGGATCATCATTGGATTTGTGGATGTTCTGGTCTTATTGAGCAATCTTCTCATCAGACAAAACAGGATGAAGGCGTTCACGTCGATGTTGTCCCACCGCTGTTGAAATGCATCCTGCCAAAGAGCCTGAGGGTCCAGGACTGGGAAACAGTACTGTGGGAGCCTTAAGTTCAGGGGCGTTGCAAACAGGTCTACAGTCGGGGAACCCCACGAAGTCAGGACTTTGTTGGCTATCAGATAATTCAAAGACCATTCGGAACCCTCTATCTGAGTCGCTCTCCTCAAGTTGTCCGCAAGCGAATTTCTCTAGCCTGGAATGAAGCAAGCCGAGTGTCACCGAATGATCTTCTGCCCATCTTAGAATCTCTACTGCAAGATGGCATAGGTGCTGCGAAAAGGTATTGCCTCGTTTCTTTATATAAGCCACCACTGTGGTGTAGTCGCTCATCAATACCACATATATGCACAATATGTTCAGTGCATATTTTTTGTGACCGCGTTGGCGAGTGCTGGCGAGCCGAAGAATGCTTGTGTGCAGGAGAGCGCTGGCGCACAGGAAAGCATGGTGAGCGGCAGGTCAGCAGGACAGCGTAAAGGTTGAACTGTAACCGGGATGTGCCATTTGGAAGGGCGAACTATCCACAGAGGAGTCCAGGACCGAAGTCTGAGGATAAGCTGCAGTGTCGTCAGAAGGTCCAGGAACAGGCGAAGGTCGAGGGCCAGAAGATGATGGAAGAGGAGGCTCCTCTGCTGGGGAAGGCTGCGTTGCTGAAGAACCCAAGAGGCGTCTCTTCACCAGAGGTGAAGGCATACTTCTAAGAAGAAGGGATGATGCCCCTGGGGGCCGGTGGATCAGCAAGCTGACCTTAAGCAGTAGCAATCCTCTGAAGAGGAGTCTCTATGAGTGGCCCCTCTCACTAACGAAAGAGGTAATCACTTTGCTGGAAAGACTTACCTAAGACTATGCTCCACCCCCGAAGGAAGAGAAACTAAGCAAGGGGGGAGCGTAGTCTAAGCGAAGACAGAAACAGCAGTCGGTCTTCCGTTGGAGGTGAAGGACGCAGAAGGGCGAGAGGAAGATGTTGGATCTGGACTTGCTCGCGATTCCAGCACGTCTACTATCGAATTGCTTGCGAAATTCGCAAATTTGCTAATGAAATCGCAAGATTCATGAACAAAATCGCGAACTTCCCGCACCAACGTATGCGGTACACGAGCAAAAGTGCCCGCAACAGGAGCACTAGGCGCCACAGAGGAAGAAGAAGATCTAGCACCTTCTTGCTGCCTCGAAGGAGCACCTATGTCCGACGAAGTCAGCAGAGGACGACTCTGAGTAGGGACTACTCTAGAAGGAGAACTCGCCACAGCGGGACGCATCCCCAAGCTTCACGTAGGCGAGCGCTTAGCTAAAACTCCCCATGCTGTGAAAGGCACTGAGGGTTAAGCTGGACACCTGTCTGAGGAGTGGTGAAGCTCATCATCAGGTTTGGTCCAAGGTCATTTGGAAGGTTTGGATGAGGGGCTTCGCGCTGATGGACTGCGCGTACGCCTACCTCTAAACGAGGAACGTCTACACCTTGATCGCGAACACTCGGTTCGAGATATGACAAACTTATAACAGAGTTTGTATTTTTCCTAACATACAAACCCGAATTCTTTACTATAAGAGATATTCTAGTGCGAGCTGAAAAATACGGCAGAAAAACCTAAACAAGGTCGTTAACGACCGGGCCGGTAGTTATCTACCTGTTAGGGGTGGGGGACTGCCAGCCGGTAGCTAATGAATACAATACAATCGGATTCTAGCTAGGACTACTTTAGGGGGCGGTGACGGAGGGAAGATTTGAGTAAAGAATTCGGGTTTGTATGTTAGGAAAAATACAAACTCTGTTATAAGTTGGTCATTTGTTCCTACACTAAATACAAAACCTCATTCTTTACTATAGGAGACTTAGTCTTGAAGTCAGGGTGGACAAAGGGTTCCCTATTCCTAGGGAAGATAGTCCTCAGACTAGACTCTATTAATGAACAAATCTCCATTAACTTTTCTTTGTAGATCCCCATAATCTTAGCACGACTGAAGGTTTGTAATTACGTGGAAACAAATGTTTCAGTATGAAGAGGGTCGGGAACAATGACTTGGACCCTTTCATACCTAGGATTCCCCTGACCTTGAAAAGGGGAATCCCCTTGACTACGAGTATAACTTATACCCTGTGAGAGGAGTCAGATGAGTTTCATACCTTATTTCCATTGGTGAGTCCAGCTGAAACTGGTTACAGACTAGGATACCCAGATGGGAGGAAGAAGAAAGGAGCAGAAGATAGATGGATGTTCTTCTAAAACCTAGTGTAACACAAAATCCTCCACCAATGGCTACTGTCCCCTGAAAGGGCGTAAAGGTAGCTACAGCACCTGTTGCCCTGCCACAATAGGCCCTATAGAAAAGGTGTTTAGAGACCTATGTGTCACATCTGATAAATAGCGAGTGGTGAATGTAGATTGGCGCTTCCAGACTCCAGCTCTTAAGACTTGGGAGACTGAGAAATTCTTCTTAAATGCCAGCAAGGCAGCTACTCCCCTAACTTGATGGGCTTTGGGTTGAGCTGCCTCAGGGTCTCCGTGAATGGCTCTCGCAATAACTTTCTTGAGCCAGAAAGAGATGGTGTTGCGAGAGATTCTCTTCTTTACCTTGTTGGTACTGAGAAAGAGATGACGGGGACGTGGTCTGAAAGGTCTGGTGCGCTTCAGGTATTTCCTTAGCGCCCTGGCTGGATACAGTAGCAATTGGTCAGTATCCTGTGTTACCCTTTTGAGGCTGGAAAATTGAAATTCTCTAAACCTCTCATCGGCCGATGAAGGAGTCTGAGTTTTGGCCACAAAGCCTGGCACGAAGTTGAGCGAGACTTCTCCCCATCCTCTAGAATGGGTGACTTCATAGGATAGACCATGAAATTCACCAACCCTTTTTGCCGAGGCCAGATCTACTAGGAAAACAGTCTTAAGGGTTAGGAAGTAGTCAGAGGCCCTATTTAAGGGCTCATAGGGTGGTTCCTTCAAGGAACGTAAGACCAGGTACACGTCCCAAGGTGGTGGTCTAATCTCCACTGGGGGGGCAAGATCTCTCAAAACCTCAAATCAACAAGGTGATATCTTCTGAGGTGGAAAGGTCAACTCCTCTCAGTCTGCAGATGAGGCTTAAGGCTGAACGATAGCCCTTAATTGCCGAGACTGATAGGAGTTTCTCCTCCCTGAGGTACACCAGATGTCTGCTACTAATGGAAGAGAGGGATCGAGTGGAGACACGTCTCGCCCTCTACACCAAGCTGCAAACACTCTCCATTTTGCTTGGTAGAGGTTTGTGGAAGATTGGCGCAGGTGCCTGGACATGTGCTCAGCCACCTTTCCTGAAAATCCTCTGCTTCTGAGGAGCAACTAGACAGCCTCCAGGCGTGAAGCTTCAGGAAGTGGATTCTCCCGTGGGGGATACCACTGTGTGGCTGCATCAACAAAAGGGGTTCTGGAGGTAGAAACCTCGGCACTGTGACCAGCAGGGAAAGAAGGTCTGCGTACCACTTTCTGCTTGGCCAAGCCGGAGCTATTACTGTAGCATTAATTTGCAGTTCCGGGAGGTCGTGAGTTTGTTGATCACCCTTCTGAGTAGGCAAAAGGGTGGAAAGGCATATGCATCCAGGTTGTCCCAGGAGTGTTGAATGGCGTCCTGGATCGCTGCCTGATGATCTGGAACTGGGGACCCGTAGCGGTGAAGCTTCGCATTCAGAGAGGTGGCGAACAGGTCTATTGTGGGGAAACCCCACAAAGCTATTACTGTCTTCGCTACTCGAGGATCCAAAGACCATTCGCCACTCAGCACTTGGTGATGCCTGCTCAGTTGATCAGCCACGATGTTTCTCCGGCCCGGAATAAAACCTGGCTGTGAGAGAAATGTTGTGACTTTTCGCCCACTGGCAAATCTGGACCGCAAGCAGACAGAGGTCTCTTGCCAGAGTACCCCCTTGATGTGCGAGACGGCTGTGGAGTTGTCGCTCATCAGCACCACCTCACCTCCTTGTAGATCTTCTACAAAGAATTTTCGGCCTTTCCAGGCTGCTCTACCAGAGACCAAACTCCTGATGGTAATTTCGGGCCTAGGTGGGAACCCCATCCCCGTAGCGATGCATCCGAAAAGAGTTTTAACTTCGGACTGGGGTTTTGGAGGGGAATGCCCTTTTAGGTGTTCTCTCTGGTCGACCACCAATGAAGATCTTGTAACACCAGACTTGGAACCTCCACTGCCAAGAATGGGGAATCTATCTTTTGAGACCAATGGGTCTTCAGATGCCATTGAAGACTTCTGATTCTCGATCTTCCTCCTGGAACTAGTTTTTCCAGGGAGGAAAAATGGCCCAGAAGACACTGCCACGACTTGGCTGAAGGCGGCAGTGGAGACAAGAGATGGGCGATGGACTGATCCAGTCTCCGAAGCCTGTCTTCCGATGGGAACACTCTCCCTACCTGGGTGTTGATGGACATACCCAGATAGTTTAAGACTTGGGTTGGAGTCAAGCAAGACTTCTCTGCATTTACAAGGATCTCCAGGTACTTGCAAAGGCCCAGAAGTCTTCCCAGGTGATCCAGAGCTACCTCCCTACACGAGGCCAGGAGTAGCCAATCGTCCAGGTATCTTAGCAGACGAATTCCGTGTTTTTGAGCCCACGAAGATACGAGTTCGAAAACCTTCGTAAAGACCTGTGGGGCTGTCGAGAGGCCGAAGCACAGGACTTTGAACTCGGAGATTCAACCCTGAACCAGAAAGCACAGGAATTTCCAAGATGTGCGATGGATTGGCACTTGGAAATATGCATCTTTTAAGTCCACAGATGCCATAAAGTCTCCTGGACGCACCGCTTGGGTCACGGAGGCAGCTGTCTCCATTTTGAATGGAGTTTGTTTCACAAACTGGATCAAGGTCGAAAGATCGATTACTGGTCTCCAACCTCCCGAGGCTTTCTCTACCAGAAGGAGGCGACTGAAAAACCCCGGGGGAAGCGTTGGAGACCTCTTGAATGGCATCTTTTAGAAGCATGCTCTGGATCTCCCGAGCTAGGGATTGCTGTTTCCCGGGATCCTGAGGGACCTGGGAGGACGAGATTGGGGGAGGAATTAGAGGAGGAGGAGAGTCTATGAAGGGGATGCGGTACCCCCAACGAAGCACCTTGATGGTCCATTGCATGGCCCCCATGGCCTTCCACCTCCTCCAACTCCCCTGCAGGCACTCTCCTACGCACTGTGAGGGGGGAGCCGTGACGCTATTTCTGTCTAGGGTTCCTCCCTCTGCCTTTAGCCCTAGGAGGAGCCAACTTTCCTCTACTCATAGGTTTGGGTGTAAAAGAGGGGCGGCTGAGGGTCTTGGCTGGCAGTGGAGTTGCGATTGTTGCTTTGGGTTGTGGAGTTGGCTGCTGTTGCATTGGGCGAAAGGAAGCAGCCTTTTGCATCGTGGTGTCCTACGTCTCTTTCCTCCAAGATTTTAAGGCAGAGGAGACTGCCTGCTTAGAAAAGAGGAGAGGTTGCAGAAGATCCGAGTTCCTCAAATCAGACTTCTCAGTCTTACTGATGCTCCTATGAAGTCTGGAGACTACCAATTCCCTCCTTTTGAGAATCCAGTTGCCCCACATCGCTGCAGCCATAGCAGTTAGGAAGTCCATTGTTTTGGCCCCAGCAGCAAGGACTTCCTGCAGGGACTGCATGGAGTTTTGGTTTGAAAGGTCTTCGTGACTTGCTAGGTAGTCGACTGTGCCTGAACACGAATCAAACCAGGATAATGCCTCCAGAAGGGACATTGACGCTGCTTCCATTGCCGAGGCTTCTGTGGCGGTGAAGGAGACTGGAAGAGAAGTCTCTCTCTCCGCAGAGCAGCCAGGTGTGAGCCTTGCTGTGAAGGGATCCAGGGTCAGAGGAGAAGCGTTGACGTCTCTGACCTTGTAAAAACGCTTTTGCCTCGAAAAAGGAAATTGCAGAAGTTTATGGGATCCTTGAGACTTCAAGGAACCCATTTCCCCCGAGACCGCTGCGAGACCTTCCTAAGATGGCCTGCAGTGTGAATAGACCAGGGAAGTTCGATTCTGGTCTTAGGGTTTGATGGAGGACGACATAGTCAGTCTAGAGCTGGAGCGTCGGTATGTCGAGGTGACAGATGTAAATCTCCGAGGCCTGAGATATTACACATCGTTCTTAGAGCCCTCAGATAGGAGGACTCTAAATCTTTTGATGGTTGTTCTTCCGCGGAATCTTCTGGTCGCGCTAATTCCTCGCGAGGGAGGGCGATAGAAGTCCGAGTGTCTGAAGGTAACGGCGAAGTAGCATACTCCATTGCCGATATTCCAAGGGAAGGCTGGGCGCTGGTTAATGGCGCTGCGCGCGCCTGATCTTGCCTGGAAGTTGATGGTTTAGGCGTAGGCGACCGAATTAACGGTACTGTCTCAATAAGAGGTTGCATTGATCGGCGGTCTGGCCTTTCTCCTCTGTTCTCAGCTGAAGAGAAGAAGGGTTGAACCCCTGCGTCTTCTTCTGAAGTTCTCGTGAAGTTCATATTCCGTAACTCGTTAGAAAGTACGGGAACGGGCGCTGTTCTGTCTGAAACGCGAGGGCGAGGTGAATGACCCCGCGCGGATATGTCCAGAGACTTGTGCGATCGGGAGGTTGAAGGACGGGAGCGATCTCTCCCCTTTGATACGAAACGACGGCGAGAAGAAGTGTTCTTTCTCCCTTCCCTAGAGCAATCTGAGCTCCTCAAATTATGTGAAAGAGAGGAATCGCACTCAGAGTGCTATCTTTCCTTGGTCGCGCTCCGGGAGTGAATAGAAGAAACATCCCCCCAACGGGAGCGCTTATTGCGCTTATGAAAACTCTCTCATGACGAAGAGCGAGAACGTATCGTAGAGCTCTTCTTCTTATAGCGCCTAGATGATCCCTCGCGAGACGAAGACGATTGCGAAGCAGAACGATGGCGCGAGGATGTATTCTTCTTATGTTCATGACAAGAGTGCTTATCGCTTCTCGGCGATACATATCGTGAACAGATAGAAGGCGAGGAAGAGCGAGAACGACGACGTCTCTTCCTATGTCGCCTCTCTCTCCTACGATAACGTCTGGGCGAAGGAGAGCGAGCTCTCCTTTTCCTCTTCTCTCTCTCCCTCCTATCCTCTGAGGAGGACGAAGACGATGAGGAGGCGGAGGAGGTATCGCGATGATCGCGCTTGCGACGTTGTTTCGGAGAAGCGCAAGCGAGGAGCGAAGTAGGCACCGCGGGAGCTGAAGTTATTACAACTGCCGACAATTCAGCGGCCGCCGATTGGGTTGACGGGATGTAGGCGAGGTCCGGAACTCCCGAAGGTTCCAAAACAGAAGGGACCCGAGGTAAAACTGTGCCCGCGAGGAACTGGTTCCACACTTCCACCGAAGGAGAACCAGGAAGTCCAAGGGCAGGCCATACAGCTCGTACGTGATCTGAAATAGGAGCGGTAAAAGAATTATCACCGATGATGGAAGAAAATGTCCCAATGGGAGGGGCAACTTGATCTTCCTGACCCGGGGGAATGGGTGTTAAGTCAATGGTGCCGCTCTTCCTTGACTTCCCCCTCAGAGGAAGGAGGCAAGGAAGAGTTCGAAGGAAGAGATCGAGAGGCCGAAGAAGAGGCCCGAGACTCCTTACCTTTTGACGGCGAACCTGGAGGTAACGAATCCTTCTTGGATTTCTTCTTCTTCCTCTTCATGAACTTATCCCACTGCGTAGGCGACCAATCCTTACATACTTGGCAGGGGGAGCCTTCAGAACACCTATGACCTTTACACAAAGGGCATAGGGAATGAGGATCCACCTCTGGTGTTGACATGAATGTGCCACAAGATTTCGGGGGAATCCCGGGACACTTCCTCATATTAGAGGACATCACATCTAATAAAGAAAGAAAAAGAAAAAGTTAATCAAAAACACACTAAAGAAAGGCTAGTCTGCCAGTCAAACAAAAGCAGGAGCAGCGGTGTTACCACTGCGACGGCTAGAATTCGATTGAAGGTATTCGGTAGCTACCGGCCGGCAGTCCCCCACCCCTAACAGGTGGATAACTACTGACCCAGTCGTTAACGACCTTGTTAAGGTTTTTCTGCCGTATTTTCCAGCTCGCGCTAGAATATCTCCTATAGTAAAAAATGAGGGTTTGTATTTAGTGTAGGAACAACTAGATGTTTGTGAACGCGAGCGTTTAGCTCTCATTCGAGAACAGCGTGAACGCCGCGAGTGCCTATCTCACGATCGTGAGTGTCGGCCTTATGAACGATACCCTCGCGAGCGCGAACGCCTCCCTCGTGGTCGTGAGAGTCGTTCTTCACGATTGTGAGACTCGTCCCTGTGAAGAGGAACGCCTCTGAAGAGAGCGTTGAGACCAGCGGCCTCGTGAGTGCGAAGCTCTAAAGCGTGAGCATCTTCTAGGCTAAAAATGCTCTGATCGTGATTGATTGATTTAAAGTTTTCAGGCATCCTGACATCTGAGGTCATTGACGCCGGTAACATTTAATTTATGTATACAAAAATAAAAAATAAAATAAAATAAAAAATAAAAGAGTATTCAATTAAAATCATAAAAGTTAAATATTTTTCAGAAGACCTGCTTCTGAAATAAATCTAAAAATGCCACTTGCATGGTAGGACACATCATTTCCAAGAATTTTGGCAAGGATGAACCTGCCACCCTCACCTCGAGCCTCAAACAAATATCTATTCCTTAAGTTGTTATAATTGGGGCATTCGGTCAACAAATGCCTCACTGTTAAAGGTACTAAACAGTCGTCACAATACGGTTGGTGTTGGCCCTTCAGCAGAAACTCGTGTGTCAACCGAGTGTGACCAATACGGAGACGACAAAGAGACGTCTCCCATTTTCGGGGCATCATATTATACCTCCAAGGATATATGACATTTGTTACCTCTCGCACTTTATTCCCATCTAGGCTATCCCATTGCTGTTGCCATTTATTGCAAACCAATTTCTTGATGTCAGGTAAGAAAATCATTACAGGCAATGGGATACCTTCTTGGCAGCAACTCGGATGCAGCCTTCTTAGCCAGTGAATCTGCCTTCTCATTCCCACACACACCTACATGTGCTGGAACCCAACAAAATTGAACTGTTATACCTCTCCGTCCAATAATAAAAAGTCATTCTAAAATCTTTAAAACTAGAGGGTTATTAGAATTAAAAACTTCTATAACTTGAAGGACACTCCTTGCATCACTAAAAATTGTAAAATTACCCTCCTTCTCCAATGCTATTTTCTCAATAGCGGTTAATATGCCATACAGTTCGGCAGTAAATATGGAAGCGGTCAGAGGAAGTGCACCTCTACAATTAAAACCATTACTATGTACCCCAAATCCAACGCCAGCATCAGATTTGGAGCCATCAGTATAGATAAAAGTTTATCCTTTATGTTCTTTAACATGTTCATTAAAAAGAGACCTGGCTTCTAGGTCTGACATATTCTTCTTATCTCCTATAAAATATTTACAAAAAGATATCTCTGGTAATTTCCATGGAGGCGTTGATGATACCTTGAATGGAAGTACCTTACATCTAATTATATCCAGACTGTTTAATAATTGTTTCACCCGAAAGCCATAGGGTTGAGGAGATTTTGGGTGCATTTCAAAGTATGTTGGGTGCCTTACAAGGCTTGCAGTCTGGAAGGCTAAAGAATTAGGGAGTCTGCAATCTAAACCAATACCGAAGAATAGAAGACATCCGGTAAAGGTCTAGTGGTAACTCTCCAGCATCAACAAGGAGACTTGGGATAGGTGATGTTCTGAATGCTCCCGTGGACAATCTAATACCTGCATGATGTATTGAATCTAATATTTTCAACCGGCTTGGGGTGGCTGAAGAGTATATTTCACAACCATAATTAATTTTGGAAAAAATCAAGGACTTGTATAATTTTAAAATAGTATTGCGGTCTGCCCCCCATGATGTATGGGACAATACTTTTAAAATATTCAGAGCTTCAACACATTTAGCTTTTAGCGCTTTTGGGTGAGAAACCCATGTAAGTCTACAGTCAAATATCAAACCTAAAAATTTGGTTTCCGATACACATGAGATCCGTTGACCTTTAATGTATATATCCGGGTCAGGATGTGCTCCCCGGATACGACAGAAATGTACAATAGTAGTTTTACTTGTCGAGAACTTAAATCCATTCATATCGGCCCACTGGATAATTTTGTCAATTGAGAGCTGTAGTTTTCTCTCAACCATTGCCATTCTGGCTCCAGCAAATGATATGGAGAGATCATCCACAAATAATGTTGAGAGAACATCCCGGGGAATTGCTGAGGATATCCCATTAATTGCTAGTGCAAAAAGGGTTACAGTCAGCACACTACCCTGAGGAACTCCTTCTTCCTGGCACTTACTCTCTGATAGAGCTTCCCTAACTCTCACTTGAAAAACTCTATGTGAAAGAAATGCCTGAATAAATAGTGGCAGCTCTCCTCTCAATCCGATTTCATGAATGGTTTCAAGTATACCATATCTCCATGTGGTATCATATGCCTTTTCAAGGTCAAAAAATACTGTAACATTGTGCTGTTTGGAAGGAAAGGCTTCACAAATAGAAGACTCAAGTCGTATCAACACATCAGTCGTTGAGTGCATTTTTCGGAATCCACATTGAATCGGTGATAAAATACCTTTCTTTTCAAGGTACCATATCAGCCTTGCATTGACCATCTTCTCCATGATTTTACATAAACAAGATGTCAATGCAATAGGACGATAGTTTGCTGCTAAAAACTTGTCTTTACCGGGTTTTAAAAAGGCTAAAATAATGGCTTGTTCCCAAACACTTGGGTAGCTATGATCATGCCATATTCTATTAATAATGCTTAAAATAAATCTCTTTGTATTAAAATGTACATGTTTAATCATTGCATATGGAATTCCATCAGGTCCAGGGGCTGTATCATTGCAATGAGCAAGTGCGGAATCAAATTCTCTTTCAGTGAAAGGAGAATTATAAGACTCTTCCCTTCTTGTTGCAAAATTTAACATTTTCTTTTCTTCAACGCTCCTATACTGGTGACCAGGGGCTCCTACACACTTGCTGGATACATTTGAAAAATGACTAGCCAGGGCATTGGTAACATCATTTCCTTCAGTTACATACTGACCATTCACCTTCAACACTGGTGGTGGGTTGGGGGTGAATTTGCCAGCTATCTTTTTTACTTTCCTCCACACAGCAGATGGTGGTGTTCTACTGTTAATGGAGGAAACAAAAGACATCTATGACTGGCGCCTTGCTTCTTTCATGGCACGACGGAACTGTGCTCTACATTTCTTGTACATAATTAAATTCTCATCAGTTCGGAGTCTACGCAATCGTGTTAGAGATCTTCTTGTGGCTCTGTGGAGGGCAGTTAGTTCTGAAGACCACCACGGGACTGGTCGTCGTTTGAATAACCCTGTTGTTTTGGGAATTGAATTGACTCCTGCTGTATGGAGAGTTCCATTCAGTAAGTCTATGGCATCATCGATATTTTCAACCTGTTCAGCATCCCCCTCAATTTCGCTTAGCTCACGAAATTTTTCCCAGTCCGCCTTGTCAAGATTCCATCGTGGCGATCTCTGTAAAAGTGGATCATTGTTGGTGTTTATAATGATTGGTGCATGATCACTAGTATGCCAATCATCTAATGTCCTCCAATCAAAATCAAGAAGGCAGTTAGAGCTTGCAATTGAAAGGTCAATGCATGACAAGGTACCTGTCTGAACATGGAAGTGTGTGGGCTCTCCTGTATTAAGGAGTCCCACATCCTCATTCTCCACAATTGATGAGATAATATTGCCCCTTGTGTTGGCCAAAACATCACCCCATAAAGGATGTCTACCATTCATATCTCCCAGTAAGAGAAAAGGTTGAGGGAGTTGTTGAATGACTTCTGCTAAATCATCATATAAAATATTATCATTTCGGGGTAAGTACAGAGAGCATATTGTATATTTTCGCCATATATCAATTTGTACAACAACTGCCTGCAGGGTTGTACGTATAGACATACTCTGATCGTGATGACCTACGATCATTACGATCTTCCGATCGTCGCGAACAGCGATCAGGGGAATAAATTCCTGAAGGGCAAGGCGATGGCGATGCTCGTCCCTTAGCACTGCTGGTGGAAGGAGCACTGATCCCTGGAAGATAATCACCTGCAACCTGAGGGTTCCTGTGGTAAGAAACAGAGGGTTCAGGGTTAAGGGACGACGAGGTCCCAGGATGGAGAGAAGGTTCGTCATCAGCAGGGGGTCGTTGGAGGCGAACGCAAACGATCACCTTGTCCACCCGTGGAAGGGTTAGGGGAAGGCGACAGGTGGACCTCGCAAAGCTCAAGAGCGTGAGATATCGACGGCTCCGGAGAAGGATCTCTCGTGGCACCACGCTGAAGGCGGCGCTGCAGCTCCTCCTTCGAAGGGGATCCCGTTATCCCTAAGGACGAGCACACCTGAAACAGATCTGAAAGGAAGAAAGGCTCGCCAGTGGCTGGAGGAGAAGTTGCTCCTCGAGGGGATGCAACCCCGCCCTAGTACCCTGGGGTTGCCAAGGAGACAAGCAATCTACGCTCTTACTCGCACGTCCCACGTGAGAGCGTGCACGAGAAAGAGCTTTTGAGAGAGTTTTGGGAGTGCGAGAAGAACATGCACCGCTCGCCCCTCAGGGAGAACGATCGCACTTAGTCTTCTTCTTCCTACACCGCCCAAATTTCTCCCACTCCCTACACTCTGCGCAGGGCGAACCCTGCTCGCAACGATGCCCTCAGCAAGTAGGACACACAGAGTGTGGGTCTGTCTTTAACAACGGCATGAAGGTTCCGCACGCGGCACCCTCTCGCCCTGGACACATTCGCATAGTGAAGGCCATCGCAGAAGAACACACACCTGTCAAGAGAAAGCAAAAATCAAAAAGTCCAAAGACAGTCAGGAGGAGACCGGACACATCCGATCTCTACTGAGCCAAAAAAAAAGTTACGTCTCACCGCTGTGAGAGTATATATAGAGCCAGCTAGGTACGCCCCAGCCTACCCGCTAAGCGGTTAGGCAGGGTTGCCACCTCACAATTAATGTCTAATGGCTACCTCTGGCTGCCGCTGAAAGAATATCCACATAAATAATGGAAGATTTTTTAGTATGGGAACTAACCTACCTTCTTTTTCATCTCTCATCTCTTGTTGATCAGGGGTTTCCTTAAAATTCTGGCCAGTCTCAACATTGTCAAAGAGTGGAATACTTTCTTTCCAAACCTCAGCAAATATCTGAAAGATATTAAAACACATCAGATTAAAGAACAAATATTAAATACTAAAGAGCTGTATTTCATGATAAACTATAGATTACCACTGTATATTATCACTTTATACTGTATTTCCTTTTCCTTTAGTCAACAACTCCGACATACTCAAAAAGAAAATTTTTATTCCTGACCAACCATATACGTTGATAAAAGAGCCTTTAGTGGGGATTACCTAATTCAAAGATAATTTGTATTTTTCCTAACCATACAAACCTTAGCTATTTACATTGGGTTTACCTTTTAGCGCAGCTGAAATGGCGAGCCATTAGGATTTAACGAGGGTGTATTACCCCCGCGCTAGTTAGCGGGGGGTTAGGGGAGCGGTAGCTAGCTACCCCTCCCCTCCCTCACACACAGGTGAATGCTCACTTTCACTTAGAGGTAGGACTTGTCTTGGGGGACAGGGCTGGCGGGCAAATATGTGTAAATAGCTAAGGTTTGTATGGTTAGGAAAAATACAAATTATCTTCGAATTTGTCATTTGTTCCGTAACCGAAATACAAACCACGCTATTTACATTGGGTGACTTACCCCTTAGGTAGGGTGGAAAGTCCCCAGCCATACTGGCTTTGGCTTTACCCGGGGACTCAGAATCCGAGTGAGTCGCACTCGAGAAAAGGAGTCCCTGCACCTCACAAGTTCCTTGCTCCGCAAGGAACCGTGTGGCCTACATAAGCTTGTGTGTGAAGGAAGAAGTGTGACCCGTCCTAGGCAGTTGACCTGGAATTCCAGAAGGAACTCTGGGTTAGGACGTTCCCAATACCACCTCGTCAGGGTATGGGGGACGCGACAGTATTGACTCAATACTCGGAACACAAGGAAGCATGGTTTACCTGCAGAGGTTCGAGGTCAGCTATGCAGAGACCAGGATGCTGCTTACCCGTAGAGGGGATGATGAAGAAAGAAATAAGGGCCAGACATACTTCTTTCGTTCATGCAGACTAAAACCTGATAACAATGCCCTCAACCTTCTGCTACCTCTCCAAAAAGGAGCCTGAGGTTAGACCAGCTGTTGTGTAGCCACCACAGAGCGATAGAAAACGTATCGAAACTCCTGTGGGTCACACCCTGCAGGAAGCGGGCTGCGAAGGTCATTAGACGCTTCCAGACTCCAGCTTGTAGCACCTGCATCACATAGTATTACTCGAAGGCGAGGGACGTTGCGATGTATCCAGCATCGTGCTGTAGGGCGACGTGACGGGGGAGGGTCTGGAGACAGGTCGAGATGAATGTCCTTGAGTCCGAGCTGAAGAGGTATACTGGTGACTCTCCCCCGTGTCCTCCTTGTGCTCCCAAATCGGCTGCAACTGAGGACAAACTGCAGCTGTTCCCAAAGCTAACCTCTCGATTCCTTTACTGGCAAGAAAGAGAAGGTTTTGGGACATCAGATACAGAATGGAGACTCGAAATCTTGAAGGAATTGGACCGAAGGGCCGGGACCCCCAGATTCTGAGTCTAGCCAACAACTCAGGAGCGAACCTGAATGTTGCCTTACCCTCTTCCTTAGAAAGGGCGGAGTCGTACGAGACCAAGAAGATTGCTTACACACTGGCCGCAGCCAGAGTGAGCAGGAGACCCAAGACGGAATACAATCCGAGGCCTGTCGTAAAAGGTCTTGAGAAGATCTCTTAAGGGACTAAAAAGTCCGAGCCATGCTCCAAGTTGGAGGTCTCACTCCGACTAGGGCAGGGACGATCGTAGCTTCGCATGAGCGAGGAAAGATCCAGCGGGCAGGAAAAAGTTATTCCTTTAAGCCTGAAGGTCAGGGAAAGGCTGAGCGACAGGCTTCATTGCCGAGAGCGGAAAGGAGTTTCCTCCCGCCGAAAGGCAATAAGACCGTTATTGCTGGAGAAGAGGCCTCAAGGGAAGAGGTATATCTCCCACGGCACCAACCACCGAAGACTCTTCACTTCGCCTGGAAGGCCCCTGTGGATGACTATCGCAGATGACGCGACCTCCGTCCCGCGACTGTAGCGGGTTGTCTCTTCTTGAGGAGGAGGCGTAGTGTCTCCAGGCATGAAGCCGAAGCGACGCCCCGGTTCGTGAAAGATGTTGCAGTGTGGTTGTTTGAGTAGTCTGTGCCGTGGGAGAAGCTCTCCCGGGAGTTCCGTCAGGGGAAGCAGAGGGTCCAGAAACCGTTCTGCGCATAGATCCAGTGGAGCTCTCCCATTGAAAGGTTGACAGACAACCTGGTCTTGTTGAGACTCATTCTCCACAGACAAAAAGGAGGGAAGACGCAGGCGTCGAAGTTGTCCCACCATCACCGGAATGCATCTTGCCAGAGTCTCGGGGTCTGAGACTGGGGGGAAGAACAGCGGAAGCTTAAGGTTCCAAGCTGTCGCGAACAGGTCCCCCAGAACAGGACTTGCTGGTTACTCAAGGCCAAAGACCCCCAGGTACACTCTCTCTACGAGGCTCTGCTCGGATAGTCGGAGAGAACATTCCTCTGCCTGGAATGAGAGAGCCGATGGAGGTATTGAGAGTATCTCAATCATCTCGGTATCTCTACTGCAAGATGTGAAGGTGTGAAAATGCGTCCCCTGCTGGTTAGAACGCCAGAATCATGAAGTCGACGCGCACGGAGCGATTCGGCAAGAGCTGTAGGATCTGTAGAGGGCCAGACTACGGCCCCTAAGCCTGCCTGAATGATGGAGGGGTATCCTTCAGGTCCTGACCATAGGCCTGGACCGGAACATGCCCCCCCCCCCGCCCCCCCCCTTTTCTTTGACAAGTCCGAGAACAGCATCAAGAATGTGGGGAAAGGACGAGAATATCCACTCCCATGAAGAGGTTCCATAGGTCAACACCCATTGCAGGTCTAATAGTTCCGCTGGTCCCATAGGGGCCAGGAGGTCCGGTTAATCGTTGCCTGAAACCACCGGAACTTGGACCGCCCCACATGGAACTTATCCTGAGGCGACCGTTCGGAACTATAGACGGGTCAATGAGGAAAGGAGAACTAGGAAACGTTCCAAGGTAGGGCTGAAAGCTCTGCTTGACTGAGAACAGGTACTGCGACTCTCCTCAGCCTTGCCACAGTCAACTGAAGGGATGGCTCAGAGGAGGTGGCAACAGAATCTGGCATCCCCAGGTGGTCACCCATCCAAGTACCGACCAGAACCGACGTTGCTTAACCTCGCTGGACGGACGAGAAGAGGGGTTTCCAACGTGGTAAGGCCGTTGACTCCATATCATGGCCAGCTACTCCAGATGTTGAGGCAGAAGAAGAGAAGGCTCCTAGCAAAATACCATGAACCCACACTCATGGTAAGCATCCGGAAGCTTGTCCCGGCGCTGAAGAAGGTCGAACCCGAGCCTACCGGAGTTGACCAGCAATCCAAAAGCGAAGGAGGCGGAAGCCTGCACCTGAGCGGCCATGAGGAAAGCAGGGAGAGTTCTCAGGGGAAAAAAACCTGCGATGCTACGGCGGGATCGCCACACTGCATCATAAGCAGGAATACCTGCAGTCTAGGCTGAATTCCACGAGCTCCCTGGAAGATGGATGGAATGGAAACTGAAAGTACCCGTCCTTCCGATCCAGGGTTTAAGGAGTCCTGTCGCCTCGTTACCAGTCTGATCGATTCTGCTGTTCTACGCTGGACGAAGTTTGTTCGACAAACTTGATCAGGGCTGAGAGGTCGACTACGGAACTCCCGTCTCAGATACTTCCTTACAAGAAAGGATCGACTGAAGAAGCCGGGGGTGAAGCCGTCGATGATCCTATGGAGGACCTTCTCCTAAGGTATGGATCATTCTGCCCAAACGGGCAACTCTTGCCGACCCTATGGCATAGAGGTTCAGAGACACTGAATTCGCTGACAGAGACGGCAGGCGCGATATCCTTGGTTGATCACGGGAAGCTGTCATCCGGATGAGTAACCTTAAGCATTCTCCCAGCGTGAAACCTGCAAGGGGGAGGTGCCAATCCTAGAGTTCGTGAACTCTACCGCTCACTTTAGGACTATGCGCCCCCCGGGGGAGCCTCACGTGCCATCTGTTCCTGACAGGAGGAAACTGCAATTGGACACCTTGCCTCAGTTGTCGTAGCCGATAACTTAGGCCGACGTGGTTGAAAGAAAAAGGCGCTGGAGCCCTGCAGAGTCTGGAAGAAAGCGCCTTGGAGGAGTGAAAACGGAAGTCGACTTCCTCCGCACAGCCGCTGTCTAAGTCTCTGTCCTTGGGCACAAACAAACTCTTCTCAAGGATGGAAGGGTGTCTGAGGTTGTCGACATCCACGGATGAGACACCCGAAAGGAAGCCCTCGGTCAGCGCGTCCAGATGGCCCAACATCGAGCTTGCCCGCAAGTTAGATACTTAACGACGAAACGCCAAGGTGCCTGAGCCCGAGAGGAGGAAAGTACCCATGACCTTCCTGTAGCTTCCTTGAACCAAACCTCAGGCCGTAACCGAGGAGGGAAAGGACCTGGTAAGCCCCCTACACGAGGTGGAGAAGAGGAAGGGGTAAGCAGTCACCCCTTGGCCGATGGAGAAATCTCGAACGGAAAGCCCCCCGCCAAAAATCCTTCCAGGGAATGACGGGGAAGGGCTAACCCAGGTTCTGGAAAGAGGAGTGTTGCTCAGACCTCCCTGAAGATTCTTCCTATTCTTGCAAGTGCCATGCTCTGCGTTTACGGGGTGAGGCCGTGTTCTGGAAATACGCTCCGGAAGAACTCGCCAGGCTGTCCATGCTACGAAAACCCCAATGGGAATCGTGGTCGCAATCGCCCTGGAGCTCGCACGATGGTAAATCAATGATTTGCGCGTGGGCGAACGTGGAAGCGCCCATGCGCGGTCACGCAGGAACGCAAACGAAGGTGAGCGAAGGACCGCAGAAGGAGGGCGAGCGTGGAAGGAAGGGCGAGCGTGGAAGGAAGGGCGACGGAACCCCGTCCGTCCGCGCGACGGAACACCGTCCGTCGCGCGACGGAACACCGTCCGTCCGCGCGACGGAACACCGTCCGTCCGCGCGACGGAACACCGTCCGTCCGCGCGACGGAACACCGTCCGTCCGCGCGACGGAACACCGTCCGTCCGCGCGACGGAACACCGTTCCGTCCGCGCTATGGAATACCATTGGTTCGCGCGCGGGCGAACATTGGAGAGCATGTGCGCGGTCGAGCATGAGCGTAGACACGCGGGCGTGCGGTCGCGCAGGAATGTGGGCGTGTGGCCGCGCAGGCACGTGGGCGCGCGGGTGAGCACAGGCGGTCGGGAGACCGATGGCGCGTCGGCAAGCGATGGTGCGTTGACGAGCGATGGCGCGTTCTGGAGAGGCGATAGCCCGCAGGAGAGTGACGGAGCGTTGGCAAGCGATGGCGCGACGGCGCGTTGGCGAGCGGTGGTGCGTTAACAAAACGCTAGCGAGCAGATGAAGAATCGCGCGGGTGCATAGGCGATTGCCAACGTGAGAGAGACTAGTGATGGTTAGCGCGCATCGCGCTAACAGAAGGCGCGCAGGTGCATCAGGAAGGTGAGCGCTGAAGCCAGCTGTCAATCAGGCGATCCTAGACGGTCAGAAACCCGTTGGCGCCCATTGGTGCGCGGCAAAGAAGGGCGCGCAGATGTGCGCTGGCGATTGAAGAAAGCTGGCGCACAGAACGACAGAAGAAAAGGTGAGCGCTGGCGAGCAGGAGGAAGATCTACGGCAAGACTCAGCTACCGGATATCGTGGTCCACAGCAGGCGAGCGCTAGATCGCTACTGATGGTGGTCAAGGGAACTGACACGCGTGGCAGATCGATGGTGATCGTTGACGCGTAGGAGATCGCTGGCGAGCAGGTGACCGTTGACGCGTCTAAGGTCGCTGGCGAGCTGATGATCGCTGACGAGCAGAAGGCAACGCGTGGAAGCCTGCGCATAGAAGAAGAGTCCTTGACCCAGACCTGAACCGAAGTTCTAGATCGCGAGGGCGAACGTGGGCGCGTAACAGGAACCAACAGGAACAGCAGAGATGATCATCATGAGAGCGCTGACGAACAGGAGAGCGTTGGCGAACAGGAGAGCGCTAGCGATTAGGAAGCGCTGATGAGCAGGAGAGCGCCTGTGCGCTAACAGTGAGCAGGAGCAGGCCGGAAGACCGTTGCCTGTCCGCCGGGAGACTGATGTCCGTCGGAAGACCGTTGTCCGTCGGGAAGACCGTTGCCCGTCGGAAGACGAGGTCAGACTGCTGTCCATCTGCACCAGGGCGGATGAAGGAGTTGTAGGCTGCAAACGTAGATTCCAAAAAGGCGCCTCTTAGCACCCTTATAGGGAGATGAGAGGCCCTTACGACGAGGCGGACGGTGAGCCTTACGGCGAAGGAGGCTAACAGCAACAGCAGCAGAAGAATCCTCCGAAGAGGAGTCTCTATGAGTGTACTCTCTCGCGAACGAAAAAGAAACACTTCGTAGAAGAGACTGGTCAGCCAGTGACCTAAAAGGAACAATCCTCCAAAGAGGGGCTCCTGCAGTTGCCCTGCCCCCTTGAGCGAAACTGCAGGTGTGACCGCTCAGCACCAAGAGCATAGTCGCACGAAAAAAAGGCAAGAGAAGAACCCCCAAAAGGGGAAAAACTCAAGCCTGGACAGGAAAAACTTCCCTCGGAAGGAAAGTTACCCACCCAAGGAGGCAAGCCTCCTGAGTTCTAAAATGAACTGGAGAGCTGTCAATCGTCACGGGAGTACTTCCAGTAGAAGGAGACACGCCTCTGACGAAAATCCAAAGGGGAGGCAGCAACAGCCGAATCCCCAGGCCTCCACAAGACAGCTCACACCGTAGCCATATTACAGAAACGAACTAGATCGGTAACTGTAAAAAAATAAAAACAAAAAACATTAGTACACATTCATTCCCTCGGGAAGGCTCCGAAGAGGAATCCCGAGGGAAAGGAAACAAGAATTACACAACAGGCACGTGCCCTCACAACCACTTACACTCACGGAAGGAGAGCTGTAACCAAAAACAGAATTATAACAATTATAATTATGAAACTATGTAATTATGTCATTTAAAAATGAATGAACACTAAAGAAAGAACGAAAACCCCGAAAGGAATCGTTCTACAAGCTGAAAAATTAACAACTACAATTAGATTCATAAACTAGGCCTAATTGAGACAAAACGTACGGCATAGCAACCCCCCCCCCCCCCCCCACACGGGAAGGAAGCTACAAGGGCGTAGTAAAACGTAGTAAAAGGGTGAACGACCTCAAGAGAGAGAGAGAGAAAGACCGAAGTCAAACTTGATCGCAACCCATAAAATTACGCCGTGGTGGCCTAACTGCCGAGGACTCCACGGAGATATCGTACACTACACACACAACTCTGAAAAGGATACTTACTGATTTCTATACTCAAATATATATACAAACATGAAAACATGTTTACATATATATTGAGTAAAAGAAAAGTAAGCGATTAAGTAAAGACAAAACAAACAATGGCTGCCAAGCGAGGACCAAGACAGAGACGTCTGTCCCAGTCCGAGCCAAAAGTGAAAGTGACCATTCACCTGTGTGTGAGGAGGGGAGGGGTAGCTAGCTACCACTCCCCTACCCCCCGCTAACTAGCGCGGGGGTAATACACCCTCGTTAAATTCTAATGGCTCGCCATTTCAGCTGCGCTAAAAGGTAAACCCAATATAAATAGCGTGGTTTGTATTTCGGTTACGGAACAAAAGTAGTTTACACCATTCATCATATCTAGCAAAAAATGCCAAAACTGTCATAATTTTATCTATACTCCCTCGATCTCTTAGTACTTTCTTTAAAGGACAAAAGGAAGTGGTAGTGACCAAGAAGAGGGACCTGTTCTCAAGAAACTATTAGTTCCAGTTATGCCTCAAAGGTCCTATTCTGATTTAACTTTTAAGGAAGACCAGCACATTTTCTACTGCAAACCCCCTGTAGAGAGATATTGGTGTCAATCCTATGGCAAGGAATTATTTGTGATTTACTTTATCATAATGTAAGGATTTATTTGTAACTTACTTTTAGTTTGTGACCTGGGAAGGGGGATCCGGCTAGCGGTTGTGACCTGGAAAGTTTTGTGACCTGGGAAGGGGGTCTGGGGGGGCTTATGAGCTGGGAAAGGGGGCTCTGGAGGGCTTTCTCCCTAGCTAGGGGTTGTGACCTGGGAGGGGCGGTCACCTGGAAACTACTAAATTAGGTTAGGTGGGTTTGTTAGATTATGTACCCTTTTACAAATCTCAAGTGTTAAATATAATTATGTTCTGGCCATTATTATGGCTGTCAATCACTGTTTATGACATTTCCCCACCCAAAAAAAACTATGTTTCCCAACGAGGTCCCCCACAACTGTTTTTATATAAGGGGGTCCGAAAATTCACGAACGGGTGGTTTGCCCCAATGATCATGGTCAGAAATGCATAAAACACAGGATAGCGAGTAGGAAAAATATAGGTATTTTTGTAGTGAATTACATGGCAATGTAATCTAGGAAAAAAACTACTGTTTCTTATAGAAAAAATTAAGATCTCTTCAAAAATGACACTCGTTTCCGTCGCAAATTAATAGTTTCAGAAATATATATACATCTATATCCTACGATAATGGGGGACCCCCAGTGGGAACTCAGGGTTTTGGGTGGGGAAAACATACTGGGGAAACGATATATAATTGTTTTCCTATAGTAAAAAATGTGAATTAAGCGAATTTGATGTTCATTTCAATCGGAAACAAACAGATCAACCAATTCGGATAACTTTGAGATGCACGGTGTCACTTCTCTTACGAACAAACGATAACATTAGCAACGTTACCAATAATACACAGTGTTACCAACGTTGACGTATGGTACACAGAGTTACCAACGACACGTTGACATTACTAAAGATAGTAATGATAGATATTTCCATATATTAAATAATTTCTCCATATAAGTTTTACTCAATATATAAAATGTACAAAAAGGGCACAGAACCTAAAAAACCCACCTAACCTAGCCTAGTAGTATGACAGGTCACAAAATAACATTTGATCTACATCGGACGTTGGCAGCACTGGTTACTGTATTTTTTCATGACACAATCTTTGCAACGGCGCCTCCAAAGTTTATCCAGATATACGGTTTTGTATTTTCCTCCGGTTATTATAATTTCAAGAAGGTAATGTATATAGAAGAAAAGGCTTGTTTTACGATAATATATCGATTCCCCAGTATGTTTTCCCCACCCAAAACCCCGAGTTCCCACTGGGGGTCCCCCATTATTGGAGGATATAGATGTATATTTATTTCTGAAACTATTAATTTGCGACGGGAACGAGTGTCATTTTCAAAGAGCGTAATTTTTTCTATAAGAAACAGTAGTTTTTTACCTAGGTTACATTGCCATGTAATTCACTACAATGAAACCAAAATAGTAGGCTCATGTATTTGGCTAGAAATTAAAGTATCATACATTTACGGATTAGGCTACTGAATCTGGTTAAATTTGGCATTTTGCAGAAATGGAGCCTTTGTAAAATTTCAAAAGTTGACTAAAAACCACTTTTAAAGGTGAACAAACACAAGAACACGTAGAACTTTACCGAACACGTAACTTAAGCTTTCAAACCTCAGAGCTCTATCGTTACTTAGGTGGGGCTACGCCCCCCGAAGGACCCTCTCCCCCTAAGCTGCCATATACTTAGCTTAACCGCAAGACCAAGTCTCAACTCTATGTTTGCTTTCCAACCAGCTTCACTATTAATACAGCATCACTAAATAAGATTTCTTAAGTCGTAAACTATCTTCATATCATCGTATTTCAGACCAAGATAAAAAAAAAAAATTTTTACAACAAAATAGCAAACCGTTCATCTTATTACCTTACCTTCATATACTGCTCATGTATTTTGCGTTTGTTGCTGTCACCGTCACATTTCCATATTTGTGATAATTGTTGAGATACGTCATTAAGGACCAAAGAAGTGGACATTTTGCTCAAGTTATTAAAGTCTGGTGGGTTTATAGCTTTCGCCGATAAGACGAAGTTTTGAAATAGCAGCAGTCTGAAGGAAGCACAGTGTTGCCAGAATCCCTCAATGCAGATATCTTATCAAATATTAAATGTTTGAAAACCAATGATAATAATAATAATAATAATAATAATAATAATAATAATAATAATAATAATAATAATATTATTATTACTATTATTATTGATTGATTGACGAGTATTATAATTATCGAAATATCGTCACATTTCTTTGTCATTTATAGTTATATAAACTAAGTCGTGCATTTTTGGCTTTTAATTTTGCAAAATCCACTCTGCAGGTAATTACCTTACATATTTATGTTTAGATAAATTCTAACCAGTGAATTTTAACTGTAAGAACACCGTCAAAAGTTCCAATTCTCCGAACTCCTTAATGCAATATTTTTATTTCATTTCTCAAACTTAAAAACTTCTTACGTTATTGCGATAAACTATCTTTAGCCTACATTCTAACGTTCTATTGTCAATGAAATTATGATTAGATTTATGAAAAAAATAACCTATATAATAAGGCCTACAGATTGTTATTTTGTCCATATTATTATTATTTTTATTATCATTATTATTATTTGCTAAGCTATAACCCTAATTGGAAGAGCAGGATGCTATAAGCCCAGGGGCTCCAACAGGAAAGGTAGCTCAGTGAATAAAGGAAACGGAGAAAAATAAAATATTTCAAGAAGAGCAACATTGAAATAAATATCTCCTATATAAACTATAAAAACTTTAACAAAACAAAAGGAAGAGAATTAAAATAGAATAGTGTGCCCGAGTGCACCCTTAAGCAAGAGAACTCTAACCCAAGACAGTGGAAGACCATGGTACAGAGGCTATGGCACTACCCAAGATTAGAAAACAATGGTTTGATTTTAGAGTGTCCTTCTCCTAGAAGAGCTGCTTACCATAGCTAAAGAGTTTCTTCTACCCTTACAAAGAGGAAAGTGGCCACTGAAAAATTACAGTGCAGTGAGAAGAATTGTTTGGTAATCTTAGTGTTGTCAGATATATGAGGCAGAGGAGAATATGTAAAGAATAGGCCAGACTATTCGTTGTGTGTGTATGTGTATGGGCAAAAGTAAAATGAATCGTAACCAGAAAGAAGGATCCAATGTACTACTGTCTGGCCAGTCAAAAGACCCCACAACTCTCTAGCAGTAGTATCTCAACGGGTGGCTGGTGCCAGGCCAACCTACCACATGATTATAAGTATGAAATACCTGACTTAGTATGAACTTCCTCTGAGACCATGAAAAGTATCACCAAGTTCTTTCATTGATTTAACAAGATTAGAATATGCCACTCATCTGTAATTTCAAAATTACCTTAACCATCAGCTCTCCATAGTGCAGAATTTTTTTTCTATGCATTAAGATGATTTTATTAATTTTGCTCCTGATCACAAAGTGTTTAAAATATAAGTGTCCTGAACATTTTCCATTTGCAAGAACGACGAAAATCTCTACTGTTCCTGGTCCCTAACCTGCTCAATCCGCGGAATAAGTTTGCGGGAAGTTGGAGTTGGCATAAGGCAGACCGTAAAATAATAGTTGGTAAAACTGCTAATGAGTAATTATCAAGTATTTTTCTTTGCAACGGCTCCCAAATTGCATGGTACTCGTTTTACTGAAATAAGAGTTTATTTTCAAAACCAACAGAATCTATCATAATTCACTTACCGGTATACATACGCTAATTTCAAACCTTTCAGGAAATACTTATTTGTAGTGGCGTTTTTAGTGTTGTCTCTGTTCCAATGTTTTTGTTTGGCTAATTATATCCTATATAAATGTTAAAATATTTTATATCAGTCCAGTAAACTACATTTGCCTTTATTGAGATGGCCATATTATCTTTTTAGTTCTCATGCTTCTATACTACAATTTTTTTTCTAACTGTTTAGAGCTTGGCTAAAATAATTATGTTTTGTTGTATCATCAGCCTGTCTCAACTTCCATCGCATATAATAGAAATTATTATAAATTACAATAATTATTTCTCTGGTGTTATGTGTGCCTCTGTAACCCTCACCATTAACTTGTACATTCACCTACCTCAAAATCTAAACTCCATTTTTCCTTTTGATTCCACATGCTAATTTGCTATTGTTTTTATTAATGTTGAATTCTTGTTTTCTATTATTTTTACTTCTCTCATTTTAATTTAAGAAATTTCTGGTTCTCATTTTCAATCCTTTACTACTGTATAGTGGCGTAGCCTCCGTACCTTGGTCTTCCACTCTCTTGATGGTACACTCGGGCATACTATTCTATCTTGTTTCTCTTTCTCTCGTTATTTGGAAGTTATCATAGTTTATATATGAAAGATTTATTTTAATGTTATTATTGTTCTTAAACTTCTCTTGTAGCTTATTTCCTTTTATCACAGGGTTATTTTCCCTGTTGGAGCCCTTGGGCTTATAGCATCCTGCTCTCCCATTAGACTCGTTCCGTCTCTTCGGAAACTACCGACATGTCGTCCTCCAGTTGGATGTCCTTCAAGGCATTAGAAACGTCAGATTCTATCGGAATCTGTACAAGGGGAATCTCAGGCTGCGCTTGGGAGATAACTGCATCCGAAGATGCCCTGGGGAATAATAAGCCCTCATCCTTTCATTAGGAAGGTATGGACCAGTGGTGTTCTTCTGGAAGCCCCTGACCCATTTTTGCAGCGTCTCTCTTGCTGCATCCCTTGACTCAGTAGACTTTTGATCATCAAAGGCCTCAGTAACCAGTTTTGAACAAACTTCACATACCTGGGGGTCCCAATACTTCAGAGATCCCTTTGTAGTTGCGCAGCGCGCGTGGGTCCTGCACATATCATGGCCGCAGAAGCTCTTACTGCGGACCTTGCAGAAATGGTTCCCGCACTCATGATGCTCCTTCTGTAAAGAAAGAAAAGCAGATGAGTATTCGGTGAAATATCTCAGAATTTCATCATACGATGTTGTATATATAGCTTAGCTTAGCTTAGGATAGGTAAGCTAGGAGGAAAAGAGGAAAGACACCCATATGTGTTTCCTGTCCAGCCCATTGCTATGATCTCCTTCAATATTGAACACTAAATTCTAGTCGAATTAAGGGAGAAGATATCCTTTGGATATAAGGTGTAATTTTAACACCGTCTTCTAAGGTTCAATATTGGGGATTGAATAAAATGATCATTGATCTTTATCTAAGCCAGAGAGAATCACTCTCTTGGTGTGGTGGTCTCACAATAGGCTGCCCATGAAGTACCTTGTAGGTTGGAAGAAATGTATGGGCTACAGCACGGACCGCACAGCGTTATGTGTCGTGCGGAATATCAATATCGCAGTGACAACGACCACTACACAGCCAGTACTGTAGTGCCTGCCCGCATACGCCATGATTACCCTGGGCTATTGAAGGTATACTGCCTTCTTAGGTATAGGGTGGCGGGCCACAGGCAGCCGCTCCGCTGCCGGCAGCCGGGGATCCCTCTATAAGGGCAGACCCGCCGGCTGCCAGCGGAAGGTTACGTCTTCAGACAATTGGTCGACCAGCTGTCGGCAGTTAGCATAGTTGCCGGCAGCCGGCCGGTAAGTGCTGGTCACCGTTGGGTCACCGATCAGCGGCAATCCATGGCAAGTGGCGGCAGAGCAACGACTGTCGTCCGAGAGGCCGCCGGCGCTCTAGGTGCCGGCAGCTGGATCAGGGTGGATGGTAAGACAGAGAGAAAGCATGGATGGGAGGTAAAGCAAAGGCTCAGCCTTGCATACCTCCATCCGGAATGAGGGTTCATATGGAAGGGGGAATTATATTCGGGCTTCCATCCAACCATAGCCCCTCAATATCAATAGTGGGGCCATGGAAGGCAGTCCAAGGGAGGACTGAAGAACACTCTAAAGATAGGAGGATCCCTGCCGGCAGTCAACTCAGTCGACAGCGAGCCCAAGCCAATCCCGCAATCTTCCCTTGGGGTCGATTGTAGAATGATGGACAGGATGTGTGAGGGCTAGGCCAACACTAAAGGACAGAAGGGGAGGGGCAAGGGTCCTGTAGGTGAGGTAGTAACTAACCTAAAAGATTCTGATCCAGAGCAAAGACAACCTTGGGGCCAGGGAATTAAATTCCCTAGATCAGGTTAGTCTGACAGGGAGAGAAGGCGGCACCCAGGCTGCTCATCTCAATGGAGGAACAAAATCTAGTGTTAGAGACCTTAAGCAAGGGAAGAATTCAATTCTTCAGCTTAGGATCTGTCGGCACAGGACTGTCTGCTAGGCCACAGGGAGAAGGCATTATCATAAAAGGCCTCCAGGAGATAGCCTAGGGAGGTCTAGCCTCCTGCATCGGTAGCTTAACCTGACTTAGGAAGTCAATTTGCCAATCCAGATGGCCACCGATCACAGACAAATACTCTGATGGCCCGTCCTAAACTCAAAACTGACTCAGTGGTTGAGAGAGGTGAACGGGAACACCCCAGTCCAGATTTGCCTGAATAAAATTCACGGCAAAGCCGACTAGGGTTAGCCTAGGCTAGTCAGAGGGAAAAGGAATTGCTCTTAAATCTCCCAAGGAGATTGGTATCGACTTAAAAGGTATAGGAGGTGTCAGTCTCCACTTAAAAGACAATACAAGGGCAATTGGGGACATGTATGAAAGTATACTAAAGCCCCTAGGCTAGTTAGCCTAGGCACAGTGAGAATCGGTCACCGAAAATCTCTCGTATACCATTTTGGAAGGGGAAAATTTTACACAGTAATATCTTGATTGTATAAAATATTGCCTGAGCTTCAATAAAACTTTACCAGGAAGTGTATGAGTGCCTAGGCTACTAAGCCTAGCACTCGTGGGGCTCGGCAATAAAATTGCCAAATCCACGAAAACAAGGGCATAATATAAGAATTTCTAGCTAAAAGCTAAATAGCTAAAGTTATTAAAGCGAAATATGCCGGGAACATCGTTCTGGCCAACTAAATGTACATGCAAGAACGATCGCGTCCATGACGCCATCCGGCTGAACAACAGCTCTTATTACGTTAATTACGAACATATTTCGAGGAAAAAACTGGCAAGAGCTTACATTTATACAAATCAAAGATAGTACTTAACTTTCCAGAGGCAGATGTGGCTGGTGAGGACATCATTGCTCAAAAACAATCCAAAATAGCGAGAGGTACACAGGATAAACACCGGTAAGGAACGATACACGAGAAAGAATGACTAGAGGGCGCCACACGGCGGCATGCTGGCGCTCAATCATAGTATGAGTAGGAGTGTTGCCTTAATAATGGCTCTCCTACAATTCTTGCCACTTTTCCCTCTCGAAGTGTACACGCTATTAGGGGTGTAGATAGCTATGTGTCAAGAATACGTCCTCTGATCTTTTGCGATATCCCTATAAGATAATACAAGGGATACTCGCACCAGGAGTTAGAATTCTGGATACCTTTAGTAAAATTCTCTGGGATATATCACTGTAGTTGAATATAACCTAGGAAGCTACTAAGAAGGAACTTCCATTAGGACAACATGGCCTGAGCCCAAAAACATACATATACCAAGGCACTTCCCCCTATTTTGAGGGGTAGCCGACATCAAACAAATGAAACAAAAAAGGGGACCTTTCCTCTCTACGTTCCTCCCAGCCTGACAAGGGACTCAACTGAGTTTGGCTGGTACTGCTAGGGTGCCACAGCCCACCCTCCCCCGTTATCCACTACAGATGAAGCTTCATAACGCTAAATCCCCTACTGCTGCTACCTCGGCAGTCATCTAAGGCACTGGAGGAAGCAGCAGGGCCTACCGGAACTGCATCACAATCGCTCGCCATTCATTCCTATTTCTAGCATGCTCTCTTGCCTCTCTCACATCTATCCACCTATCAACCAGAGCTTCCTTCACTCCAACCGTCCACCCAAACCTTGGCCTTCCTCTTGTACTTCGCCCATCAACTCTTGCATTCATCACCTTCTTTAGCTGACAGCCATTTTCCATTCTCTCAACATGGCCGAACCACCTCAACACATTCATATCCACTCTAGCTGCTAACTCATTTCTTACACCCGTTCTCACCCTCACTACTTCGTTCCTAACCCTGTCTACTCGAGATACACCAGCCATACTCCTTGGACACTTCATCTCAAACACATTCAATTTCTGTCTCTCCATCACTTTCATTCCCCACAACTCTGATCCATACATCACAGTTGGTACAATCACTTTCTCATACAGAACTCTCTTTACATTCATGCCCAACCCTCTATTGTTTACTACTCCCTTAATTGCCCCCAACACTGCATCCTTCATTCACTCCCTGACGTACATCTGCTTCCACTCCACCATTTGCTGCAACAACAGACACCAAGTACTTAAACTGATCCACCTCCTCAAGTAACTCTCCATTCAACATGACATTCAACCTCGCACCACCTTCCCTTCTCGTACATCTCATAACCTTATTCTTACACACATTAACTCTCAACTTCCTTCTTTCACACACCCTTCCAAATTCTGTCACTAATCGGCCAAGCTTCTCTTCTGCGTCCGCAACCAGTACAGTATCATCCACAAACAACTGATTTACCTCCCATTCATGGTCATTCTCGTCTACCAGTTTCAATCCTCGTCCAAGCACTCGAGCATTCACCTCTCTTACCACTCCTTCAACATACAAGTTAAACAACCACGGCAACATCACACATCCCTGTCTCAGGCCCACTCTCACCAGAAACCAATCACCCACTTCATTTCCTATCCTAACACAAGCTTTAATACCGTAGTAGAAACTTTTCACTGCTTGCAACAACCTTCCACCAACTCCATATAACCTCATCACATTCCACATTGCTTCCCTATCAATTCTATCATACGCTTTCTCCAAATCCATAAATGCAACATACACCTCCTTACCTTTTGCTAAATATTTCTCGCATATCTGCCTAACTGTAAAAATCTGATTCATACAACCCCTACCTCTTCTAAAACCACCCTCCAATTCTAAAATTGCATTCTCTGTTTTATCCTTAATCCTATTAATCAGTACTCTACCATACGCTTTTCCAACTACAGTCAACAAGCTAATACCCCTTGAAATACAACACTCATGCACATCTCCCTTACCATTATACAGTGGTACAATACACGCACAAACCCAATCTACTGGTACCATTGACAACACAAAACTCATATTAAACAATCACACCAACCATTCAAGTACAATCACACCCCCTTCCTTCAACATCTCAGCTCTCACACTATCCATACCAGATGCTTTTCCTACTCTCGTTTCATCTAGTGCTCTCCTCACTTCCTCTCTTGTAATCTCTCTCTCATTCTCATCTCCCATCACCGGCACCTCAACACCTGCAACAGCAATTATATCTGCCTCCCTATTATCCTCAACATTCAGTACTTTCAAAATATTCCGCCCACCTTTTCCTTGCCTCCTCTCCTTTTAACAACCTTCCATTTCCATCTTTCACTGTCTCTTCAATTCTCGAACCAGCCTTCCTTACTCTCTTCACTTCTTTCCAAAACTTCTTCTTATTCTCTTCATATGAACGACCCAATCCCTGACCCCACCTCAGGTCAGCTGCCCTTTTTGCCTCACTTACCTTGCACTTTACTTCCACATTTTTCTCCTTATATCTTTCATACTTCTCTATACTATTACTCTGCAGCCATTCTTCAAAAGCCCAATTTTTCTCTTCCACTTTTACCTTCACTACTTCATTCCACCATTCACCGCCCTTCCTCATGCTGCCTCCAACAAACTTCTTGCCACACACATCAGTTGCAATCCCAACAAAATTTTCTTTTACTAACTTCCACTCCTCCTCTAAATTACCAGTTTCTCTTACTTTCACTGCGTCATATGCCATTTTCAACCTTTCTTGATAAATACTTTTTATCCCCGGTTTTAATAGCTCTTCAACCTTCACTAGCTCCCTTTTACATCCACCTACTCTATTCCCCCACTCTTTTGCTACAACTAATTTTCCTTCCACCAAAAAATTATCAGACATACCGTTAGCCATACACCTAAACACGTGCACGTCTTTCAATCTTCCAAACATTCTTTTAGTTATCAACACATAATCCATTAATGTTCTTTCTACCACTTTTCCATTTGAAAGGAATGATTTCCTTTCATTGTTACCGAGTAATCTTATTACAGCATTCCCATAATCGAAACACCCAGTAACGATATCAAGTGTTTTAGTGGTCTGTATCATTAGTTATAAGATTAGTACAACTTACCGTAAATTTAAGAAAAAAAGTCTGACGACGTCATATTTCTGGCGGAAGGTGAAAGGCAAATCAAGTGATTTCCTTCCGATGCGTTAATATTCCCATAATCAAAACATCGAATAATGATATATAGAATTTTTTAAAAATTAAAAAAAAAATATGAAGATACAACTGAATTAAAACAAAATACAGAGAGAGAGAGAGAGAGCACATCCCTTTTATAACTAATAATGTCTATAAACAAACTGTAAGGAAAATGTGATACCCTATAACATATTGGCGCTGATGTAATATGCATTATGAAGAAATTTCGAATGTCAAGAAAATTATATAAATCAGTGTTATCCGCACTATATATATGTGCTCATAATAGTAATACGGCAGCGTGACCTTGAGATCAGCTGATGCCAACCGAAAGTAAATCAAAAGCATTTGTTGATTATTGATATGCTCAAGAAATTGAAAAATAAAATATAAACGTGATTTAATAAACCACAATTAAACACAGTATTGTCTAATGAAATATAAAGGCTTAATATTGAACTAGAATACTGTATGAAGCTTTAAAAATGAACTACCCGTATGCAATTGCGAGAGCGAGCGCGCGCGCACACACACACACACACACAAAGAGCTACAACGATTTCGCATTATACCTAATGATTAGACGAACTGTATAAGAAACTGATTTCCTGTAACATATTGGCGTTGATGTAATATTCATCATGAAGATATTTCTAATAAGTTAAGAAATGATAAAAAAAATATGCCATACGTATGTATGCCATACTGTATTTTGATACGGTTGGTAGCGGCACTTTCAGATCAGCTGATCATAACCAAAGGTAAACAAAATTTTCAGTACTCGATTGTAAAATGCTTCCAAAATTGATAAATAGAATACAAAAATGCATTTATAGAGCATATGATATCCTATGAAACAAAAAAATGGAATAATGATAGACAGTAAGAAAATATTGACAAAATATGATCCAGATGATTGCCGAATCATAACGTATCAAAATAAATCTACGGAAACTTCACTTTTCTAGTTCGATATACGGTGAACTCGACTTACGACTCATCTCTCGGTCGTAAGTCAGCGACTACCTGTATCACTTGGTTTATGTGAGGCGATCTCCAGCCCTGTCGGTTTAGGCATCTCATTATGACTTCGCTGTCTAGAACCAGACGGATGTGGATTGAGCAGCGGAGTTTCAGTTTCTTCAGAGAAAGAAAAACTGCCATGGCTTCCAGAAAATTGATGTGGAAGGTTTTGAAGAGGGGAGACCAGGTTCCTTGGACTTTCCGGTGATGAGAGTGACCTCCCCACCCTTCTTTCGAGGCATCCGTGTGAACGGTGACTGACGGTGGAGGTGGTTGTAAGGGAACCTTATTCCTTAGGTTCTTGGCCTCCGACCATGGCTTGAGTAGTGATTGCAGACGATGTGGTATCGGTCTTTGTAGATCTCTTCGATCGTTTGATGCGTATTTTCTCCAAACTCCTGATGCATCTTTTAATTGTGCTCTCAATACTGGATCTGTCACTGAGGCGAACTGGAGGGACCCCAACACTCTCTCCTGTTGCCTTCTTGATATCCTTGCAGATTGAAGAAGTCTATTGACAGATCCTGCTATCTCTTTCCTCTTCTTTGACGGAATGGAAAGGCAGTGTGACTGCATGTTCCAGTGGATGCCCAGCCACTGAAACTTTTGAGCTGGAGATAGTAGAGATTTTTCCAAGTTGATCTTGAATCCTAAGTGTTCCAGGAACCGGAACTCTTCCTCGGATGCTGCCCACACCAGCCAGACGTCCAGGTAGGCTACCACCTGGATTCCTTTTAGGCGTAGTTGATGAATGACTGCATTCGCAAGCTTGGTGAATACCCTTGGAGCTATGTTCAGACCGAAGGGCATGGCTCTGAAAACGTACTTTCTTTTTTCTAGTTTGAATCCCAGGAAGGGGGAAACTTGACGGCTGATTGGAACGTGCCAGTACGCATCCGTCATGTCCATGGAGACTGTGTATGCCCGTTTGGGCAAAAGGGTCCTGATGTGTTGAAGGGTCAGCATTTTGAACTTGTAGTTCACTATGAATTTGTTTTGTGGTGACAAGTCCAGAATGACTCTGAGCTTTTCCGAGTCCTTCTTCGGAACACAAAATACAGTAGCCTTCCTTGGAATCTGATGGACTTCGCCTTCCTTATAACTCTTTTGTTCAAGAGTTCCTGAACATATTCTTCCAATATGGAGGTTGAGTGTTGGAAGAATTGAGGGAAGTTTGGTAGAGTTGAGCTCCAACTCCACCCTAGTCCGTTCTTGATTAGGCTGTGGGCCCAGGGATCGAAGGTCCAACGATCCCGGAAGAGGAAAAGTCTCCCTCCTACCGGTAGCATCTCACTCTGAGTGCTGGGTGGAGGATTTACCTCCTTGGCCACGTCCACCTTTGTTGCCCCTACCTCTGAAGGGGCGTCTGGAGGATCCTCGAAAGGAACCTCGAGACTTCGGCCTAAAGGTTGTCGACTGCCTTTCAAAAACTGGGTGAACACAGGCGATTGGGTCGCCAGCGTTTGGGGCACCAGTTGGAAGGTGGTGGGTGGTTGTGCCACCGTCTGGGGCACCGTGGCCACGGGAAGCTGTTGCTGTTGTTTCGGCCGAGAGGGGACTCTTGGTCGTTTCGACTTATTCTTCGGCTGGGGACCCTCATCAGCTGAAGATTTTCTTTTAGAGGACAAGCCCCATTTAGAGAGAAGGTTTCTGTTCTCTGTAGCAGCTTTGTCCACGACCTCTTTGACCACTTCGCTTGGGAAGAGGTCTTTTCCCCAGATGTTGGAAGCTATGAGCTTCCTTGGTTCGTGTCTCACCGCAGCCGAGGCAAACACGAACTCTCTGCAAGCCCTTCGGGCTTTAATAAAGTTGTACAGGTCCTTGGTGACTGTCGCCAAATGAGATTTGGCAAAGACCATGTACATGTCTGGGGTATCCGGGATGCTTGCCATTGTCTCTAGGCCGGTCTGCAGAGACAAGGAAGCAGCAAGACGTTCTTTCGTCTCCTGTTCTCTGCGCAGGAGAAAGTCTGACAGCTTCGGGAGTTCTTCGCCGAACTGTTGTCCAGCAATATCTGCCTCCAGCTTCCCAACTGTGAAGGTGTTGTGAACATCCTTCCAGTCTGCATCGTCTGATGGAAAGGCGAGGGAGAAGGGTCTACACTCTTCCAGTGTAGGGCACGGTTTCCCTGCCTCAAGTGCCTTTAAGACTGCCTTAAGCCCTTTGTCCATAAAGGGAAAGGCACATTTGGGGTCAGCAATGAAGGACGGGTGCTTCTTGCTGAGAGCCGGCACCTTGGAGCTAGTAAAGGCCCTCTCCTTCAAGGTGGTTGTATATAAGGCCTGGCCCTTAGAGAGTTCAAGGACGATGGTTTCCTTCGGCTCTGTCTCCTCTTTGGATGCAGGTTCTGTCTTTAGACGGACATAGCAATCCAGATAGGCCCCTTTGCTGGGGCAGAACTCAATTTCCTTTACTGGGACAATGCCCAGTTTCTCTGAGAGGAAGATCTTCCCCCCCCCGACATAGGCATATGCTCTGCGTACCTCCAGGGGTTGACGTCAGAGAAGGCGGGGAGATCCTTGACGTTTAGCTTCTTCGGGGCTAAACGTGTTGCAACCAGCCGATGCATTTTCGTCCGAAGAGAAGCCTCTTTCTCGGACGATTTCTTCTGAATGTCCTGCACCATGGACAACAGCAACTGCAACGTACTCGTGATGGAATCTAACTGGGGTGCAGCGGAAGAAGTCGAAAGTACCGGCTCAGACACCGTGGCTGATGATACCGAAATTGTTTCGGCTTTCTCGACTTCGGCCTCAGGTGGAACGTCCTCCGCCTGATCCAGTTCCTCCACTAGGAGATTGTTCTCAGTCTCCTCCGAGACAACTGACATGTTGTCCTCTAATTGAATGCTCTCCAAGGCATCCGAAACTTCAGACTCTACCGGAATCTGAACAAGGGGAATCTCGGGTTGAGCCTGGGGACTAACTGCATCCGAAGATGTCCTAGGGAAAAGACAAGCCCTCATCTTTTCATTAGGAAGGTATGAGACAGAGGTGTTCTTCTGGAAGCCCCAGACCCATTTTCGCAGCGTCTCCCTTGGTGCGTCCCTTGACTCAGTAGACTTTTGGTCGTCAAAAGCCTCTTTAACCACTTTTTAACAAACGGTACATACCTGTGGGTCCCAGTACTTGAGAGCCCCCTTGGTGACTGCGCAGCGAGCGTGGGCCCTGCACATGCCATGGCCGTAGAAGTTCTTACTACGGACCCTGCAAAAGTTGTTCCCGCACTCGGGATGCTCCTCCTGTAAAGAAAGAAAAGCATATAAGTATTCGGTGAAATTCTCAGATTTCAGCATACATATTATTAATAATATTGGCTTGGATAGGGTAAGCTAGAGATAGGAAAGACACCTACATGTGTTTCCTGTCCAGCCAATTGCTATGACCTCCGATATTGAACGCTAAATTATTCAAGAAATTTTAGGGGAAGATGATATCCTTTGATATAGAGTGTCTTCTTAACACAATCTTCTAGGTTCAATATTGGGGATTAAAGACAATAATGGTTAATAACCATTAATGGTAGAGAGAATCGCTCTCTTGTATGTGATGGTCTCACAATAGGCTGCCTATGAAGCACCTTGTAGGTTGGAAAAAACTTTTGGGCTACAGCACTGACTGTCGGCAGCATGCCGCCAGTCCTGCCGGCATCTGCCGGGCAAGCCGGCATATGCCGGTCTATTCTGGGCTATTGAAGGCAGTTACTGTCTTCAGAGTAATGGGCGGCAGGTCGCCGGCAACAAATCTGCCGGCCGGCAGCAGCTCTGCCGGCCGGCAGCGGCTCTGCCGGCCGGCAGCGGCCCTGCCGGCCAGCAGCAGCTCCGCCGGCCGGCAGCCGAGGATCCTTCCATCAAGTAGGACCGGGCGGCAGCCGGCGGTAAATGTCCAAGTTATGGGTGGCCGGCTGCCGGCCGGTAACTCAGTAGCCGGCAGCCGGTCCCAGTATGTCTATTGTCGTTGGGTCGTCGATCAGCGACGCCCACAGTAAGCGGCGGCAGAGCAACTGCCAGCCGGCAGACAATTGACATGGCCCAGTAAAACGAAAGGCAGAGAAAAAGAGAGGATGGAGGAAGACAAGAGCTCAGCCTTGCCGGCGTACATCCAGAATGAGGGTTCAAGTGGAAGGGGGAATTATATTCGGGCTTCCACCCAACCATATCCCATCCATATGGGCTATGGAAGGCAGTCCAAGGGAGGACTGAAGAACACTCTAAAGAATACGAGGGTACCTGCTGGCAGCCGGCTCGGCCAGCGGCAGACAGGGAACCTCAGGCCAGTTCTATAAATAACCCTTAGGGTCAAATGTAGAACGACGGCCAGGAGGGTGTTGGCTCATCCAACACAAAGAGACAGAGGGGAGGGGGTAGATGTCCTACAAGTAAGGTAATGCTCGAAGGCACCACCCAACTTAAGGGATTCTGGTCTCATGGAGTAACCTCAGGTAGGAGAAATCATTTCCCAAGGTTGGGTTAGTCAAGTGAGAGAGCGGCACACAGGACACAATCTCACAAGAGAACAGAATCTCGTACCAGAGACCTTAGGCAGTGAAGAAGTCATTTCTTCGGTCTAAGATCTACCAGCACAGGACTGTCTGCTAGACCAAGGAAGGAGGGATTGTCATACAAAACCCTCCACGTATGGACTAGGGAGGTCTAGCCTCCTGTAAAAGCAGCTTAACCTGACATGGGAAATCATTTCACCAAGACAGTAAGATGCCTAACAAAGACTTATTACTCTGATGTCCCGTTCTAAACTAAAAACCGACTCAGTGGTTAGGAGAAAGAAAACGAAACGTCTCAGTAAAACTTTGTCAGAACTCGGTTCGCAGCAAAGTAAACTGAGAATAGCCTAGGCTAATCAGAGGGAAGGGGGATTGCTCTTAAATCTCCTAGGAGATTAGTATCGACTTAAAAGGTATAGGTGTCAGTCTCCCCTTAAAAGACAATACAAGAGCAATGGGGACATATAAGAAGGTATACTAAAGCCCCTAGGCTAGTAGCATAGGAGCATTGAGAATCGTTCACCAAAACTCTCTTGTATACTATCTAGGAAGAGGAAAACATAAGGCAGTAATATCATAAATGTGTAAAATATTGCCTGAGCTTCAATAAAACTTTACCAGGAAGGTTATATCATGCATGAAGTGTGTAGGTGCCTAGGCTAGGAAGCCTAGCACTCGTGAGGCTCGATCATAAATAGCCAAATCCACGACAACGATGACATAATATAAGAATCCCTAGCTAAAAATGATATTTTAATTATAAAATAAATTTTTGAATATACTTACCCAGTGAATATATAATAGCTGCTGCTCCAGCGGCTCGACAGAAAAACACACAAAAACTCGCGAGCGATCGCTATGAAGGTTGCGGGTGTGCCCACCAGCGCCAACTATCGGCCAGATACCGCATATGCATGTAAACAAGCCTCAATTCTTCTCGTCCCGCTGCGTCTCTATTGGGGAGGAAGGGAGGGCCTTTAATTTATATATTCACCGGGTAAGTATATTCAAAAATTTATTTTATAATTAAAATATCATTTTTAAATATTTAACTTAGCCGGTGAATATATAATAGCTGATTCACACCCAAGGTGGTGGGTAGAGACCAGAGTTAATTAAGTTTACAGCGTATATGCTTAGAGTTTTTGACAGTTATAATATAACAAAACCCAAATATATAGGTACCTGGTAAGGAAGTTGACAGACGATTACTCTGCCTTGTAAGTCTGTCTTCCTCACGAAGCCCAGCGATCCTCTTAGGATGCTGAAAGACTCCCAGGAGCTGAAGTATCAAGGGCTGCAACCCATACAACAGGACCTCATCAAACCCCTAATCTGGGCGCTCTCAAGAAATGACTTTGACCACCCGCCAAATCAACCAGGATGCGAAAGGGTTCTTAGCCTTCCGTACAACCCAAAAAACAATATTAAAAACATTTCAAGAGACAGATTAAAAAGGATATTGGAATTAGGGTAATGTAGTGGCAGAACCCTCACCCACTACTGCACTCGCTGCAACGAATGGACCCAGTGTGTAGCAGTCCTCGTAAAGAGTCTGGACATCCTTTAAGTAAAATGACGCGAACACTGACTTGCTTCTCCAAAAAGTCGCGTCCATAATACTTTGCAGAGATCTATTTTGCTTGAAGGCCACGGAGGTTGCTATAGCTCTAACTTCGTGCGTCTTAACCTTAAGCAAACATCGGTCTTTCTCATTCAAGTGAGAATGAGCTTCTCGTATTAAAAATCTGATAAAATATGACAAAGCATTCTTTGACATAGGCAATGATGGTTTCTTAACTGAGCACCATAATGCCTCAGATTTACCTCGTTATGACTTAGTACGAGCTAAATAGAACTTAAGAGCTCTAACAGGACATAATACTCTTTCCAGTTCGTTGCCTACGATCTCTGATAAGCAAGGAATATCAAAAGATTTAGGCCAAGGACGAGAAGGCAGTTCATTTTTGGCCAGGAAACCAAGTTGAAGTGAACAAGTGGCTTTTTCTGTAGAAAAGCCGATGTTCTTACTGAAGGCATGAAGTTCACTGACCCTTTTAGCCGAAGCCAAGCACACTAGGAAAAGTGTCTTGAGGGTGAGATCCTTCAGGGAGGCTGAATGTAATGGCTCAAACCTGTCTGACATGAGGAACCTTAGGACCACGTCTAAGTTCCATCCAGGAGTTGCCAAACGACGTTCCTTAGAGGTCTCGAAAGACTTAAGGAGATCTTGGAGATCTTTATTGTTGGAAAGATCTAAGCCTCTATGTCGAAAGACCGAAGCCAACATGCTCCTGTAGCCCTTAATCGTGGGAGCTGAGAGGGAGCGAACCTTTCTCAGATGTAAAAGAAAATCTGCTATTTGGGCTACAGAGGTACTGGACGAGGACACAGATGCTGACTTGCACCAGTCTCGAAAGACTTCCCACTTCGACTGGTATACTCTAATGGTAGAAGCTCTCCTCGCTCTTGCAATCGCACTGGCTGCCTCCTTCAAAAAGCCTCGAGCTCTTGAGAGTCTTTCGATAGTCTGAAGGCAGTCAGACGAAGAGCGGGGAGGCTTTGATGGACATTCTTTACGTGGGGCTGACGTAACAGATCTACCCTTAGAGGAAGACTTCTTGGAAAGTCTACCAGCCATCGAAGTACCTCGGTGAACCACTCTCTCGCGGGCCAGAGGGGAGCAACCAACGTCAACCTTGTCCCTTCGTGAGAGGCGAACTTCTGCAGTACCTTGTTGACAATCTTGAATGGTGGGAATGCATATAAGTCCAGATGAGACCAATCTAGGAGAAATGCGTCTATGTGTATTGCTGCTGGGTCTGGGACTGGAGAGCAATAGATTGGAAGTCTCTTGGTCATCGAGGTGGCAAAGAGGTCTATGGTGGGTTGACCCCAAGTCGCCCAAAGACTCTTGCACACGTCCTTGTGGAGGGTCCATTCCGTAGGAATTACCTGACCCCTCCGACTGAGACAGTCTGCCAAGACGTTCAAGTCGCCCTGGATAAACCTCGTTAACAGGGAGATGCCTCGATCTCTTGACCAAATGAGCAGGTCCCTTGCGATCTCGTACAGCGTGAGGGAGTGTGTGCCTCCTTGCTTGGAGATGTACGCCAAGGCTGTGGTATTGTCGGAGTTGATCTCTACCACTTTGTTTCGAAGGAGACTTTCGAATTTCATCAAGGCCAAGTGGACTGCCAAAAGCTCCTTGCCATTGATGTGCATGCTCCTCTTGACTTGAGGTCCACAGACCTGAGCATTCCCGACCGTCCAGGGTCGCACCCCAACCCAAATCCGACGCGTCTGAGAATAGTACGTGGTTTGGGTTCTGAACTGCTAGGGAAAGTCCCTCTCTCAGACTGATATTGTTGTTCCACCATTTCAGGCATGCCTTTACTGGTTCGGAGACCGGGATTGAGACCGTCTCTAACGTCTTGTCCTTGTTCCAGTGAAAGGCTAGATGGAACTGGAGAGGCCGAAGGTGTAGTCTTCCTAGCGAGACAAACTGCTCCAGGGATGATAGAGTTCCTACTAGACTCATCCAATTCCTGACTGAGCACCGTTCTCTCTTCAACATTAGTTGGACTTTGAGCAGGGCTTGATCTATTCGGGTGGCAGACGGAAAAGCCCGAAAAACTGGACTGCGAATCTCCATCCCTAAATACAGTATAGTTTGGGATGGAATCAGCTGGGACTTTTCTAGGTTGACCAAAAGTCCCAATTCCTTGGTCAGATCCAACGTCCAATGAAGATCCTGCAGACAGCGATGACTGGACGAAGCTCTGAGAAGCCAGTCGTCCAAGTACAGGGAGGCTCGGATTCCCGATAAATGGAGGAATTTTGCCACATTCCTCATGAGCCTCGTAAACACGAGAGGAGCAGGACTTAGGCCAAAGCACAGGGCCCGAAACTGGTAAACCACATTCCTGAAAACAAACCTCAGAAACGGTTGGGAATCTGGGTGTATAGGAATGTGGAAGTACGCATCTCGTAGGTCGAGAGAGACCATCCAGTCTCCCTTTCTGACCGCTGCTAAGACTGACTTCGTGGTCTCCATGGTGAACTTTGTTTTCGTAACAAAAACGTTGAGCGCACTGACGTCTAGCACCGGTCTCCAACCTCCTGTCTTCTTTGGGACTAGGAAGAGACGGTTGTAAAACCCCGGTGATTGAAGGTCCGAGACTTTCACCACCGCTCCCTTCTCTAGCAACAGAGACACTTCTAGGTTTAGGGCTTGTCTCTTTGACTCCTCTCGGTACCTGGGAGAGAGGTCGATGGGAGCTGTCACTAGAGGAGGTTTGCGTACAAATGGAATTTTGTACCCCTCTCTGAGCAACCGAACAGACTGTTGGTCTGTGCCCCTCTTCTCCCAGGCCTGCCAGAAGCTCTTCAATCTGGCTCCTACCGCTGTCTGAGGCTGTGGGCAGTCAGACTCTGCCACGTGAGGACTTGGCTCCTCTCTTCTTTCCTCTCTTTCCCTCGGCACGAGTACTTCCCCTGCTGGGAGCTCTGCCACGAAAGGGCGGGATAAATCTGGAAGCCGGAGTCTCGATCCTGGGTCTTACAGCAAAGGATGTAGAAGGAGTCCCTTTGCGAGCAGAGGACGCCATCAAGTCATGGGTGTCCTTCTGCACAAGCGAAGAAGCTATGTCCTTAACCAATTGTTGCGGAAACAAAGACGTTGATAAGGTAGCAAAGAGCAGTTCTGATCTCTGACAGGGAGTAACTCCTGCCGAAAGAAAAGAGCAAAGGGACTCTAGCTTCTTTAAGACTCCCGACGTAAAAGAGGAGGCGAGCTCATTGGAACCATCGCGGATGGCTTTATCCATACATGACATTATCAGTAAGGAAACATCTCTATCAGCCGACGAGATTTTCCTACTTAAAGCTCCTAATGACCAGTCAAGGAAGTTGAAAACTTCAAAGGCCCTGTATACGCCTTTCAGCAGATGGTCAAGGTCCGAGGAGGACCAACTAATCTTCGAGCGTCTCATGGCTAGGCGGCGGGGAGAGTCTACGAGGCTTGAGAAGTCACCCTGGGCCGAGGCAGGGACTCCCAAGCCGAGAACTTCTCCCGTGGCATACCAGACGCTCGATCTAGACGAGAGCTTTGACGGAGGGAAGGCAAAGGCCGTCTTCCCCAAACTCCTCCTGGTATCCAACCAGTCGCCTAAAAGTCGTAAAGCTCTCTTGGAAGAGCGAGAAAGCACTAGCTTAGTAAAGGCTGGCATGTTAGCAGGTAAGCCTAGAGCAAACTCAGACGGTGGCGAACGAGGAGCAACGGTAACAAAGTGATCGGGAAAAAGCTCCTTGAAAATTAACATGACTTTCTTAAAGTCCATTGAAGGAGGAACCGTTCTAGGTTCGTCTACATCCGAAGGATGATCATCATGATGAGGGTCAGCAACGTCCTCATCTGAAGGATCTTCATCCGACAACTGCTGAGTAACAAGCAAAGGGGTTGGCAATGCTTGACACGCAGAGTCCACACGCACTGGTGCATCAGTAGCAGTCCAGGACGCTACGTCATGTAACTGCTTAACAGCCTGACTGTCAACAACAACAGGAGCGGGAGGACGCTCGACGTCAACTCGAGACTGTTTTGACTGCCTAGACTGAGCAGTCAAAACAACTCTAGACTGCGGTGGTTGACGCTCAACGTCAAAACAAGTCAACTCCGCTGGTTGGCGAACGTCCTGAACGTCAACAAGAGCATTAGGAAGTGGTTGAACGTCCATATGCGGCTGAAAGTCAACACGTGACTGCATCGAGTGAGGCTCTACAAAGCGTGATTGACGTGACTTAGCAACGCCAACGTCAACAGGACGAGCAAAGGCTCGTTTTGGCGGCTGAAGGCCAGGATCTCGATTAGCTAAGCGGCGAGGATCATCGTGAACCTTTTCAGCAGAATAGTCTTCCATAAGGGAGGCGAGCTTGATCTGCATGTCTTGCAGTACAACCCATTTAGGATCAACGGGAATGGGTGCGGTAAAAGACGGGGTTAACGTCTGAGACTGCACAACCTTGCCTACACCAAGACTCTCTGAGCCTGTGTAACGTTGCTGCTTAGGCGGCGAGCAGTCTTCCGATGACTGCAAAGGGTCAGAGCTGTCCCAATGGCTACAACCAGGACGCTGGACCTGTCCTGATGGGACCGACTTTCGCTTCAAGGGCCTTGAAACCTTGCTCCACGGTTTCTTAAGCGAAAAGCCTTCGGATGACGAGGAGAAAATGGTCTCTCTCGTCTTATGGTAGGGGCGGTCTTGATGAGACACGCCTGTTACCATAGAGGGAACGTCTGTTCGCTGATCAAGGCCTCTCGAACCCATAAGTCGTACGACATTACTTCTCCCCTGGGCTTGGGAGCTTGCAAGAGGTCTCGGACTAGGCGAACGACAGGCACGAACAGACGAACCCTCGGTCACAACACTGAAAACACTTTGCGCACTAATCACTTTCCCACGATTTTCCGCTGTGGCACTCTGACACTTTAGCTCTTTAACGTCAGCCATGAGTTGATTACGATCTGTAGCTAACGACTCAACTCTTTCACCCAAAGCATGAATGGCACGTAACATGTCCCGCATTGATGGTTCCTGAGTGCCAGTAGGGGGTTCAGGCACAACCACTACAGGGGAAGGATTAGGTTCAGGGGCATGGGGAGAGGAAAAATCTACTGATCTAGAGGAACTCCTCCTCACCCTATCTCTCTCTAGCTTACGAGAATACTTGTCATATTCGAGCCAATCGAATTCCGAAAGGCCCACGCATTCCTCACACCGATCTCCTAATTGACAGGTTTTACCCCGACAATTAGAACACACAGTATGTGGGTCGAGAGAGGCCTTTGGAAGATGCCTATTGCAATCCCTAGCATTACACTTACGAAATCTAGGAATTTGAGAAGCGTCAGCCATTTTGAATTAGTCAAAGAAAGTCCAAAAAACAATCCAAGTCATCAACAATTAAATCTGTCCAAAAAAGAGTTCAAGAGTTTAAGTTGAGGAAAAACACCTGCACTGCGAAAGCTCAAACCAAAATGAAGTACTTCACCAAGTCTGTTGAGAAAACTCCAGGTTATACAGCGAGTAATGATACGTCTTGTCGTTAAGGCCGACAGAGAAGAATTGAGGCTTGTTTACATGCATATGCGGTATCTGGCCGATAGTTGGCGCTGGTGGGCACACCCGCAACCTTCATAGCGATCGCTCGCGAGTTTTTGTGTGTTTTTCTGTCGAGCCGCTGGAGCAGCAGCTATTATATATTCACCGGCTAAGTTAAATATTTAAAATTCTAAATAGTTTAAGTTATTAAAGCAAATAATGCCGGGAAGGGTCGTTCTGGCTAACTAAATGTACAGAAAGAACGACCGCGTCCATGACGCCATCCGGCTGGCAACAGCTCTTGTTACGTTAATTACGATCTCAATCGACAAGCAAAACTGGCAAGAGCTTACATTTACACAATTCAAAGATATTACTTAACTTTCCAGAAGCTGATGAGGCTGGTGAAGACATCACAGCAACAAATAACTCCAAAATAGTGAGAGATAACACGGGATAACACCGGTCAACGAAGCTACAAGAGAAAGAATGGCTTGGTGGCGCCTCGCGGTGGCGATTCGGCGCACTATTTACAGTACAGTAGGAGTGTCGAGAGCGGTCTCTTTAACGACTCTCCTTATTCTTGCCACTCTTTCCCCTTGAAGAGAAAGTGCTATTGGGGGTGTAGATAGCCATAAGACGTGTCAAGAATACGTCCTCTGATATTACGCGATATCCCTTTTAAAATTTTAAGGGATATTCGCTCCAGGAGTTAGAATTCTGGATACCTTTGGTAAATTCTCTGGGATATATCACTGAAGTCAAATATACCTAGGAAGCTACTAATGAAGGAACTTCCATCACGACGACATGGCCTGAGCCCAAAAATAAGCTACAACCTTGGTTGGAAAAGCAGGATGCTATATGGCCAAGGGCTCCAAGGAAAAATAGCCCAGTGACGACAGGAAATAAACAAACAAAATATGAATGAATGTGAGAGGAACACCTTTAACAATTGATTAAAAAGCCCTGTCGTTTCCTGCTTGACATTGTATATAAGTTATTTCTTCTCCTTTAAAGCCTTTAGGCCCTATTGAATTAAGACAATCTACTTGATAACAATGGCTTTATATCATAATGTTATATTCCTATTATATTCTCTAATTTCCCATTAATATTCAAGGCAGATGTCTCAACTAATTCTCCCTTTCCATAGTTTTACTGGCATCTTGGTTAAATTCTTTTATACATTGTTTTATTTGTTTACTTAATAACACTGTCTTTATATCATAATGCCAGATTCCTTATAAATTCTCCTCTAATATACAGTTGATATTCAAGGCAAACATCTCAAATAGTTCTAATTTTGAATGATTTTACTTGGATCCTAGTCCAATTCTTTTACTGCATATATTTTCTAATTTGCAATATCTAAACCATTATTGTTTTCACTCACCTGTTATATAAAGATTAACCATTTCCCAAATACATATGAAAGATTCTTTGAAATTTAGGCCACAGAGTTTTGACACAATGATAGGGAAGCAATCAATACCCTAACATGTGTGCTTTGATTTGACTCATATAACTGTTTGGAAGCCATTCACCACCAACAAACAATTGGGGAAGAAGCTTGTCCTTGCATCATGAAGTAAAATGTTAGGAAGAATTGGACAAGATGAAACCTTCAAAACACCACATGGTGTATATCGCAGCACTAGTTCCCTAAGGGGTCCAATACAAATAATGCATATACAATATCTTCATCTAGGACTGTTTAAGGTTAACAGTGCATTTTTTGTAGATCATATTCACATTTCTGCAATTTCAATTTATTGTAGAAAATGTCTTTTCAGCGAAGGTCCCTTTAGTACCTTATTTCACATTAAAAGTAAATCACTTTGCTAGACTACCACTGGGTTTGCAGGCAAAATTTATTCAACAATGGTGTATAAAACAGGTGCATTGTAAGGTCAAGAGTGGAACGTTCAAGTGCGATGAAACAAAAAGGAGGGGATAAAAAGTTAGAGAAAGTATGCAGCCTAAAAGATGCTGCAAAGTCTACAGTACCTGTACTTTCTACTGAATTGTTCACTAGGCACATTACTGACTGTAACCCTTTGCTGAATACTTTGATGAAACAATATCTTCATATAATTTCATACTATGTATAAACATGTGAAAGAATTCAACATTTAAAAAATCTATACTGTAACTGATTTAATGAATTTACAGAATGAAGTTATCTTTATATAACAATTCTTCAGAGCTATAAAATCTATTCTAGTCCATGAATACTGTACTACAAATAATGGGATGAAACAAACCATAGGCTCCGTTTTAGAACTGTATTTGTTCTATTCATCGATAAAATATAAGAAAAAACTAAAGTTTTTACGACATTTGTCAAAGTTCTTACAAAAGTTTCCTTGATAAAAGAACACATCCAACACTTGCATTACAGGGTTTATTTCACAAGTAGAACACGTCATCACAAGCTACTGTAGTTTTTTTTTGTTTACATTTGTAAAATTAACATAACATTTTGATAACAATCAGGACTCCTGCCATGTACTATTTATCCAACTCTCTTAGTAAATTGCTAATTTTAATGTATAAACCAAACATAACATGTTTCATGCATCCTGACTTACTTTAACTGAAGCACAATCTTTTGTAGCGTTTATAGTAATGTAAAACATTATTAGCAGCATTGATTATATCAAAATAATATCAGCTATTTAACAAGAGGGCTGGGGGTATAAAGTAATGCATGGAATCATTCATTCTTGTATACTAATGGAATTAAAAGCCTTCAATGCTTGCAAGAACATGTACCATGTTTGAAGCGATGAATTCTCCATACTAATTTTGAACACCAATTTAGAACTAAACTTCCTTTTTTAAATGAGCTAATAAAAAACATTCCAAATATAAGCTGAAGTTAAAACATAATGAGTGTTCAATATCAACACAATGATATAGCATACCTTCAGCACCATATCTTTAAAGCCCTTTATGTACAAAACTTGGCAAATTCAGGCCGTACAATTTTTTGGAATTTCTAACCACACTTTAAACTTTGTCCTTAAATGCAAAAAAAATACTCAATTGTATTACTTTGTTGGTACAAAAGTTTTCACCTCTTCAAATCTAAAGTTCTACAATACCATACACTTTCAACTTAGGAAGTGATATTGTAAAAAAAATAGAATTCACTTCTTTTTAATGATAAGTGATATGTAATCTTATCATATTAATGCATAACGAATAAAAAACAGCATCAATTCATGGGAGTCTTAAAATTTTCTTATATTTCTCCTCACTACACCCACATTGACATAAAATGTTGACAACCTTTATAAATAGTGGAAAAAAAATTCTATGGTTAAACTATAAAAACAACTAATTTCAAGACTGCAAAATAATTTTTTCTACAAAATGGAAGCAAAAATAATTGGCTTAATACAGTATCAAATAAGAATTGGGGTCATAAATTATGATATTTTTAACTACTAAACAAGATGATGATGTGTTAGGTTTAAATATTTCAAAGGATTTAAAAATTCTGACCATTTTTACAATATTTTTTTTTACACTTATGTTCAATGAGACAAAGGCTCGTACAAATTGTTTACCTCAATCCTTCACTTAATATTTGTCAATAATTTTCTGTAATTAATGATATCCCTCACAACTTTTGAGCACCTGCTTCACTAGCTAATTCACGGCTGAACTATAATTACGAAAATTGTTTTTCACAAAATATTTTCGTTAACGCAAGAAGGATAGACTAAACTACAAATTTTAAATAAGGTTCTTCTGTTACCAGACTTGTAAACTCAAGAACATTACACTGCTACTACAAGATTTAAATAAGATTCTTCTGTTACCAGACTCAACAATGTTCAAAACTACAATAAATTCTACAAAAACAAAGAGTTAATGTTAATGGCAAGGATTAGATTGACATAATTATACTCGATAAATGAGATACATAGCTTAAAATACCCTACATCCTTCAATTACTTGGATATATAAAAAATAATAAATCTCAAAACTCTTAAGATAATTTGATCACAAGAGCAAAGTGTTAAATTATAAAAAAATACAAATACTACGCCATATATGTTACTACACCTAAGACTCATGGTGCAATGGATGTGTTTAAATTTGGATCATCACTTTCTACAGCACAAACATTTACGTAGGCTCAAGACATTAAATGTGATAATATGATGAGAAATTTCAAGTTTCTAAAACAAAATCACTACAGAACAATTAAGTACAATGCTGAACACTTACCTTGCACAAGTATACTCTCAGCACAGTGTTACAATTTTTGCTAGTTTTTCAAGATACAATCAACAATGCTAAAACCTGTGTGTTTTTTAATAAAACAGTAGCGGCAAAATAAAAGAAACAGTGAGACTATACCTGCTATCCTAGCTATGTGAAATGAGTTTTTTCTTTATTTTTTTGCGACTATTTTTTATAGGAATTCCATTTCCCTCTCTATGCCAACAAACTTCAGTTGTTCTGTAGGTCCATATCTGAAAAATAAACAATGACACATTGATTCATCAGAATTTCTCTTGGATTTTTTTTCAATGACTACAGCTACATCAAAGGAAAAGGAAGAATATACTAAATTTTTCCGTGTCACAGTCAAGGGGTAATAGTGTTTAATCTAAACATAATTATTCAGTATATAACTTAATTTTGAATCCAAAACACATTGGGTTTATTTAATAAATAAATTTAACACAGCAATTCCATAACTTTATAAGGTCTTTCAAAACAATCTTCTAATGAAAAAAAAAAGTTTTTCCGACATAAAAACAATTTTCAGAACAAACTCAACAATTACATGGTCTTCAGAATCATTGCAAATCAAACAATCATCTGTTGGCTGGATGATTACCACAGTTCTTGCACTCCCATGCATCATAAGCTCCAGGTTTGAATGAACTTAACTTTTGTATGCACAGAAGTCTCAAGTTATATTTAAGTTACATTCACAATCTATCGGTAGAGTGAGACGTTGGGAATTTGATATAAATGATGGGATTCTATTGTATTCTTTTTCAATCAACTTCTGTACAACTGGGTTCACATCAAACACAACATTCCCAATGGTCTGAATCCCAACAAAGGCAAAAGCAAAAAGCAAGGAATCCAAGCAGAGGACATAATCTAGCAAAAGGCAATGAACCCTATCTAGGAAAAGGGAGGGTCAGACAATGGCTACTAAAGACTTAGCAGGTACACCTGTAGACTTCCCCAAACTCCCCATCCTTAGCTCACAAGAATGTTGAGGTTGAAGACACTACGAGAAACTATCAAGCTTGAGCAGGTTTTAAACTACAGTCCAGCAGATCGTAATGTAGGGATGCTTCCAATAGGCAACCATATCCCTTATAAAGTCCCTGAGAATAACTTACCTATAATCAAAGAAGAGTTCCTCTCCTGATTGTATGTGTCTCTTGGCAAAAATTCCAATTCGGTGGTCACCATTCACCATCATGACTTTGGCATAACAGTTTGGGTTTATGGAGTGATTGGCAAAACGAATTTTGTTACCTTTACGAGTGGCATCCACAACAAAATCTGGAAAGTTAATGTGAGTTCTTAAAACCAAATCTTTAAATACATACTGCTGGCTTTTTATACTTCAATAAGAAGTTAACACAATTAAGAGAAATGATAAAATTGAGGTTTTGTGAAAAATGAAAATTAAAACTTGTAAACCGACATAAAAAATGATTTCCAAGAATATCAACTCCTATCTATCTGACATGGCACTTCCCCAATTTTAAATTTGCTGATTAAATAGAGAAACTTTGATACTGTATATTATCTAAAAATTAATCTGAGCAAACCATTAACAGTAGAAATGTGACCCAGAAGATGGGTTCAACCACATGAAAATAACAATGAAATAATTCATCAATGGCACTTACCATTGTTGAGATTAAACAAGAATGAACACATATATTTGTCATAAACTTTTCCACGTCTATCAGCTTCATCCTGAGATATAATTTCACCACAATATTCAGAGATGAATTCATTCTTCTGAGCTGAGTCTTTGAGATATATGCCCCATCCTGCTACATCTGATGGAGCCATTAACAAGTGTTTGTCTGCAAACAAAATAAAAATACTTCACTGTACGGATGTTAATTCCAAAAGATTTAAACAATTTTGCAAGTCCCTTATGAAAACATTCAATATCATTACATGATCTGATACTACAGGCAAATTTAATAAAAACAAGGAAGCCATTGCAGAGTAGGGTTTCATAAAATGTTAAAACAGAAATTTTCTATTTCAAAGGTGTATAGTAAACATAGCTACCTTTTTTTTGGCTACAAGCATGATTTTATTGTAATAGGTATAAGTTTGCTATTTTCCCAATAATAAGTATATAATGTATTCCAAAGAGCATTTATAGATTGATGTAGTCCAGCTTACAAAATATATGTGGAAGAGAGAAATTTGCTGACGTTCCTATCATAATTATTTTCCTTGCGGACTCACAAAACTATGACAAATATTGCAAAATATTGCAGTATATAAATTTATCAAATCAATTTCTGGAGAGGCAGAAACCTGCAACCAAAGGACAGTAAATAAACTTACGTAAGCCACGTTGAACGGATACATTTTTACAGGTAATCTTATTAACTGAAAATTCGTGGGCACCACAAGTAACACAGAGATCTGGGTCACACTCACGAACAGCCAGAAAGCAAGGGCACTGCTTTGTGTTACATGATGCTTTGCATCGGCAGCCAGGAAACCGATTTTGGCCTGGAATTAAGAAGTAAAGAATTTTATACAAAGAAATTACTGTATTTTTTCTTTAATAAGTTTCTTGGTACATTAATATAAAAAAAAATACTACATACAAAAAATTAAACATGAAAAAAAATAATTTTTATAAGTAATTTGTACTTTCCCTAGCTATACAAACCTGAGATCTTTAAATAGGGATATAATTTCAGAGCATGCTGAAACTGCTGTTCAATTTGTTAACGAGGCATTTAATGACAGGATTCTATGCTCAGATATACTAATAAAAGCAGTCCCTACAATTGAAAAAGTCAGTAAATTAATGCTTATACAGAATAGTCCTCATTTCAGCACAATAAAATCATACGATAGGAAGGATGTGAGGATAACAAAATAATTATAAAATCTCATATCAAATACAAGCACGGACAAAAGTAGAATGAACTTACAATCTGGACTGCAATTGCAAAATTTTTCACAGAAATTTTGAGTCATGACACATCCACAGTTCTGATCGCAGGGTTGATTAGGGTGGTCACATGGTGAATAATTATATACGTGATTACTTGACGAGTCTTTCTTGAGCTGAGAAGAATAATAAAAAAGTAAACTTCACATGGAAATATGAATTATTGGCATAGCATGGCAACAGCATTGTCATATGTCACGGGTTGAAAAGAATTATTCTTGCAGGAGTACCTGAATTTTTCGACAGTGCATTGACCACAGTCGATGTTTCTTTTTCTTCTTCCTAGGTGGCGTGTTATCTTTGACATTAGCAACAGATGGCAAATCGGTGGCTTCTTTCTGAGCAAAGTAGTACACCTGCAAAAATAAAAAAATGTTAAGGATAAACTTATAATGCATGTTTACATATAATAATTGAAGAATAATTTCTCTGTGATATCTTCTTCCTTATCAAATATTTAACAAATTCTTATCTTCTCATAAACTGTAACTGTTGCCAGAAAACTAGGTCACTAAAGGAAGAATTAGCCTTTATATTATTCATGTAATAAATCCTTCCATTAAAGACCTAAAGTTAGTATTAAATCATCATAAAATCGAAAGTTACATTTGTATACTTATTTACCTGCTGACATGTCTTTGTGAGGATGGCCTGTGATATAGCACAATAATTATTCAAGAATACTTTATGCAGGACACGAAACATTGACGCCTCGGAGCCCAACCACGTGCTCAGGTTACAAGATTCCCCACCATCTACTAGTTTATAAGCAAGGCTTTCCATGCTCATGGGTTTGGTGTACACGTATTTATTATTTGCTCGAATCGTATCAGAGTCACTGCCGAGAATACGCTTGTTGTGAACATTTACAAGACTTCCATTTGTATTGTTGGAAAGAGATGTTTTGCCTTCAAAATCAACACCTGGAAAAGTTAAAAGTTCATAGATTCTGGAAAGTTGACATAAAAGATTTATATATATTCTATATAGCCTATATATACATAACATATATATATATATATATATATATATATATATATATATATATATATATACATATATATATATATATACATAATATATATATAATATATATATATACATATATATATATATATATATATATATATTATATATATATATATATATATAGACATATATATATATATATATATATATATATATATATATATATATATATATATATACACACATTATATATACATATATAAACATACATATATACACACATTTTATATATATATATATACATATATATAATATTTTAACTTTATATTGTGGTATATTTATACTGAAGAAAGATATGCTCTATAAGAATGTGCTATTCATTAAAAACAAAATGTTTTAATTCAAATGAATTAATTATATGCAGACTATTTGGTATCAGCAACATTAAACACGGTCAGTACAGTGTTTGAATATGTAAGCATCAATAAAAAATTCTTTGGCAAATTTCCAGTGACTACGTATAAAAGCAGAAAATTTATTAGGATTTTGAAGCTACATTTTTTTCATAGCTATGTTCAAAAGCTATTAGGAAAGTTAACTTTAAGAAAGGAATCCTAATATACAAAGGTAATAGGATCAGGCAGCTAGCTCAAGATATGTATGGTCCATATGAAATTTCTTTTGTCTTCACCTAATCATCAGAACCTGTCTTTCAATTATTATTATTATTATTACTTTCTAAGCTACACCCTAGTTGGAGAAGCAAGATGCTATAAGCCCATGGGCTTCAACAGGGAAAATAGTCCAGTGAGAAAAGGAAATGAAAGGAAATAAATTAACTATATTAGAAGTAATGAAAAATTAAAATAATGTACAATATTTCAAGAACAGTAACATTAAAACAAATCTCTCATAAGTAAACTATAAAAGACTTATGTCAGCCTGTTCAACATAAAAACATTTGCTGCAAGTTTGAACTTTTGAATTTCTACCTATTCAACTATCCGATTAGGAAGACCATTCCACTACTTGGTCACAGCTGGAATAAAACTTTTATAATACTGTGTAGTATTGAGCATAATGATGAAGGCCTGACTACTAGAATTAACTGCATACTTAGAAGTACGAACGTACGAACAGGATGGTACTGTTTGGGAAGATCTGCATGTACAGGATGGTCAGAATTATGAAAAATCTTATGCAACAAGCCTAACGATTTAGTTGAACGACAATCAGAGATTAATATATAGATCAGGAATAAGAAATTTTAAAGGCCGTAAGTTCCTGTGTAACAAATAAGATGAGAATCTGCAGATGAATACCAGACAGGAGAATCCATGAGGGAATACCACAGACTGCAAGACTCATACTGTCACAAAGGTACTTTTGCAGAAAACTACTGATGCTGAAGATAGCAATGATCTATTAAAGGGACATACCGTATAAGAAAAAACTATGGGACATACCGTATAAGCAAAAACTGTACTTCTAAGATTGCATTCTCTGTTTTATCCTTAATCCTATTAATCAGTATTCTACCATACACTTTTCCAACTACACTCAACAAACTAATACCCCTTGAATTACAACACTCATGCACATCTCCCTTACCCTTATATAGCGGTACAATACACGCACAAACCCAATCTACTGGTACCATTGACAACACAAAACACATATTAAACAATCTCACCAACCATTCATGTACAGTCACACCACCTTCCTTCAGCATCTCAGCTCTCACACCATCCATACCAGATGCTTTTCCTACTCTCGTTTCATCTAGTGCTCTCCTCACTTCCTCTCTTGTAATCTCTCTCTCATTCTCATCTCACATCACCGGCACCTCAACACCTGTAACAGCAATTATATCTGCCTCACTATTATCCCCAACATTCAGTAAACTTTCAAAATATTCCGCCCACCTTTTCCTTGCCTCCTCTCCTTTCAACAACCTTCCATTTCTATCTTTCACTGTCTCTTCATTTCTTGAACCAGTTTTCCTTACTCTCTTCACTTCTTTCCAAAACTTCTTATTCTCTTCATATGAATGACCCAATCCCTGACCCCATCTCAGGTCAGCTGCCCTCTTTGCCTCACTTACCTTGCGCTTTACTTCCACATTTTTCTTTCATACTTCTCTACACTATTACTCTGCAGCCATTCTTCAAAAGCCCTCTTTTTCTCTTCCACTTTTACCTTCACTCCTTCATTCCACCATTCACTGCCCTTCATCATGCTGCCTCCGACAGATTTCTTGCCGCACACATCACTTGCAATCCCAACAAAATTTTCTTTTACTAACTTCCACTCCTCCTCTAAATTACCAGTTTCTCTTACTTACACTGCATCATATGCCATTTGCAACCTTTCTTGATAAATACTTTTTAGCCCCGGTTTTATTAGCTCTTCAACCTTTGCTAGCTCCCTTTTACATCTATCTACTCTATTTACCCCACTCTTTTGCTACAACTAATTTTCCTTCCACCAAAAAATGATTAGACATATCCCTAAACATGTGCACGTCTTTCAATCTTTCAAACATTCTTTTAGTTATCAACACATAATCCATTAATGCCCTTTCTACCACTCTTCCATTTGCCACTCTTACCCATGTATACTTGTTTTTATCTTTCTTTTTGAAAAAACTAGAACTTATTACCATCTCTTGCTCAACACACATATCTACCAGTCTCTCACCACTCTCATTTTCACCTGGTACGCCATACTTCCCAATGACACCTTCTACCTCTCCAGCGCCCACTCTATTATTTAAGTCACCCATGACAGCTACATAATTCCTTCTACCCAGTCCTTCTACACACCTAGTTAATTCATTCCAGAACTCATTCCGCTCTTCACTTTTCTCACAACCTGGCCCATACGCATTGACAAAATCCCAACATTCCCTACCCAACCTAACCCTTACCCACATTAACCTAGATGATATCTCCTTCCACTCCACTACTTTACCTGTCATCCATTCACTTGGCAATAAAGCCACACCTTCTCTTGCTCTTCCCCTTTCAATCCCAGACATTTCACCAAACATCACTTCACCTTTCCCTTTTATCATTGTCTCACACAAACCCAAGATATCCATCTTTCTATTCCTAAACATACATATGCCCCCGGTGGCCGCGGGTTGATAAAAACAATTAGAATAGTGCCAACGTATCCCTGCATGTTGTAGAGGCGACTAAAATGGACGGGACGATCTCCTGTATTATAATCGTGTGAGACATCAAAGAGGTGGAGCTGGGGGGAGAGTGACTGCTCCCTGCACTCTAGTTTTGGGGTGTTTGAATGTGTGTGGATGTAGTACGATAGAGAGTAAAAGATGTGAGATTGGAAGTATGTTTAGGAATAGAAAGATGAATAATAATAATAATAATAATATCAATAATACAAAGCTTTCAGTAAACTAAGCAAACATACCCAATTGCCAACAAACGAAACAGATACCCTCACCAAGAATTACATATAAAAAATGTAAATGAACTTCACATCATTAACACTATGATGGTATGTCAAGACAATTAACTAAAGTGCAAATCCCATAAAAATTAACACTCCAAAAACTAAAAATTAAAATAAAAAGTATCATCAAGAATCAACATCCCAGTACTATCTAGCAAACAGGAAGCACTTATTGTAAATGTATTGAACCCACACCAAAAACCCAATGACAGCAAAAGAAATCGCCATTGTCTGGATGGTCCAAGGAGTAACTCATACACAGCTGCATCACAAAGCCAATAAACTAAATATTGAGGCCTGTAATGATCAAGTATTTACCAAAATACACACATCACTTTTAATTCTTAAGAGAAAGAAATAAAACGGACTGAATACAATAACAAATTGGGTAACGATTAATGAGATGATTAGAATAAAGATGAATCATTGTAATCTTATAGTGTGGAAAGAATCTGGGGAATTCTGGACAGTGCTGCACACTCACAAAAATAAAAGAAGGAGGTGTTTAATTGGTTACCTAAGGTCCAGGCAGTGAATGCACCACACTACTACTGGTCTGCTTTCTGTTACATAAAAGACTGTGGAGCTTAAGGACATCGGAAGACCACAAGTGTGGACATATAAGAGAGATGAGGCTGTGATGACAAAAAAATGTGGCTTCATTATGTAAGAAAACTAACAATCAAAAGCATATATTTAAAAGTCACAGCAATGTTTCTTGAAATATTCCCAGTAAACAATATGAAAACCTAAAAAAAATTAAATTTTCTTACAGCCATTTGACATTTTTTCACTACTCTTCCTGCTACTCATTCTAATACTGTCGTTGCTGTCCTCTGAACTAGCTTCATTTCCGGAGTCTACAGACGCATGCTTGCGAATTTTTCTCGGCTTGGCATCGTTAGAAGACTCGTTGTCTTCCTTCAATTTTTCAGACAAACAGGATGAAGAAGCTGTGACAAACTTCTCTTTGGCATCTGGCTGTAAAAATTAGCAAGATTTCAGTCAATGAAATCTAGAGTGATGAAACAAGTACATGTAGATGTTTTCAATGCAAGTTATTACCAAGTGAGTAAAAAGATAATAAAACAAAAAATTAACAGCAAATATTGGACTAAAAAATTTTTCAAGATTAAATTTAACATTATTTCATAATGATTGTTTCAATAGTCTAAAACATAAATCTCTAATATCAAAATTAATTTATAGAAAAATATTATTATTATCATTATTAGAGGGATCGAGATTTACCAGACCCCTTTATCAAAAATAATAAAAAATGAAAACTTATATAACTGAACTCCATTATTGTTACCACCTCAAGAAACATCAAAAGAAAAACTACAAACGTTAAAACATATACAGTACTTACCAGATGTAAATAACAGTAAGGGGAACAAGGCTCTGAAAGGGACCTAAGTTCTGGGCTCTTGCGTTTGCCCCCGTGTGGACGTGGGTGAGATGTGGCAAGACCTGAGAAGGCAGAGACACATTTCTAGGAAGAATACAAAGTCATAAACGCTGCACGTCTACAATACTGTACTGTACTTGACGACAGGTACTGTAACATACAATTAGTGACTATGAAATTCTTTTAAATCATAACTTATCCAAGCCTTTTACCTGTATCATCAACGTCAATTTACACCGAAAATAAAACCGTCGCTTTGAGCATTAATATGGAAAAAAATCCATATAGGGTAACCACTCATTCTTCAATGATAGACAATATGTACCTAAATTACTAAAATCAAATACCAACTAAAATTCAGTTGAGCAAATATGACAGAAATTGCATTATATACTATAGAAAACAGATAATTTTGACAAATATCAGTAATGCAACCAACATCAGATTATTCAAAAACAATTGCCCAACCCAGGCTATTATAAATCCTATCCTTGATCATGTGAAGTGTAATCCAAGATAAAAGTAGAATTGAAACCACTTTATAATTCTTGAAAATTCAGCCGAGACAAAATTCTAACCCTTCCTAAGAAACTGAAAACAATCATCTTGAACTGGATTTCAGTGCTTAAGTACAATTAGGGAGAAAAGCTCGCAGTTACACTATGAAGTAAAAGTAAGAATGAAGAAGCTGGAAAGCCCTTTAAAATTCTGCATACAGTGTACTGCATAAGGTGCACTGACAACAAAATGCCCCATTAGGATGAATCACCTTTATAAATGATTCAGGATTATTTTCAGTAAATGCTAGGATTAGAGGAAGAGGTTCAATATACAATACTGTAAAGCACTGTATTCCTATTGATACAAAGGGAAACAAAAAAAATTCAATTTCACAAGTCAAAGTTTCAAGTTTACAACCAAATCTAGTATTAAAGTTCTATAAATATTTCAAAATGCTATTGAATACTTTAAAAATGCTGAAGCTATAAATGCAAGTGAATCCATATTCATAAGAGGATTTAGAATAAACATTACTGAAAGTTAAAATAATGTTTTATCTTGAATTTTTGTATACATAAATTTCTGTAGAATCTGGTTGCTACTTGGTAATTGTATTGCTTCATCATTACAAACGTACAAAGGAGATTCAAGGCACTTAGTACATGTCTTTCTCTTAGCCATAGGTAGTATCAGCTTCCCTTTTCAACTTTTCATTAACATGATAAATTTTAGAAGTATTTTGTACTTCTTCTAGCTATACAAACATGGGTCCTTTAAAATAGGGAATATCTTCAGCAGAGGTGGGATACCCATTAAAATCGTTAGAGAGACACTTAACGAGATGTTGACAACAGGCCAGTAGCATAACTGTCTGTCAAAGACACTTCATTTTTTACCTTTGGTTCAGGACTGAGAGAGGTGATTGAGGTAGGAATTTTAACTTTAAAGGAATTGGGTTTATATAGCTGGGAAAAATGCAAATTACTATTAAAATTAGTTATTTGTTTCTATGCACAAAAAACCTTTTGTCCTTTAGAATGAGACTTACTAAATAGTGGGTAGGATGTCCTATAGAACCAACTTTGGCTCTTTTTCTTCCTGGAATATACATCAATCCCCTTGGTCCGATTTCAGAGTGAAGGCAGAAACTGCATATTTGCCCACCATAGGAATAAATAGGCTGATAGGGCATGGAATGTACTTGGTAAATACCTGGTATGTGGTCAAGGAAGGGATCCTTCTCTGCCAAGGAGAAAGCAGTCCACCATCCTTCCCCCTCATAAAAGGAAGGGGGGAACTACTGTAGTTATAAATCTAGTCTAAAAGAATGGTTCTTAGAAGTGTAGCATACTAGCATAAAGACAGATTCAGCGAGTAATACTTTGACTGTTTGATCCCCAAGAGAGGGGAAGGATATAAGAAGTAGAATATCCAGTCATTCTATCTTTTATTCCCAACTCACATTTATATTTTACTATAAACAATATGCTTTCTTTCTTGTGCAGGAGCTTGATTTGCTAAACAAATACTTAGGAGATACCAAAGGACCAAGAACATACGTGTCGTGCAACTTCTGGGTATACTTTCGTGGGTTAAAGGATGAAGGTCCTTTGGCATTTCAAAACTCGTTCCTTCATTACCTGGTCAACTGAAGGATTTTTCTTGAAGGCTAAGGTGGGACATATACCCCTAACTTCATGAGCTCCAGTCCTAGCTGGTACCTCAAACCATTTCAGTAGTTGAGGCATAAGCTCTACGTATTGAATTGCGTAGCCAGAAAGAAATAATGTATTTTAGACACCTCTTACTAGGTTCTGCCAATGTTAAGGATTAGGCACTTACATTCAGTCCTGGGATGACAAGCCCTCTTCAGATAGCACAGCTGAGCCCCAATGGGACACAAAAGCACGTCCTCTTGATTAACATTTGACACTTCATGTATAAAGGGGATGAAAGTTGCGAGCCTGGGGTCGTGTACAGATAGGTTCTGAGTGTTAGCTAGTAACTCTAGCAAATACTTGAACAAGACCTCCTTCCAATCCTTGAGAGGCACCAAAGTGTTGACCAATGATCAAAATTTTTCCCGAAAGTGACTAAGATTTCCCCACCCAGTTTATTGCACTCACGATTGAGAGTAAGAATGTCCACAAAAGAACACAAATATTTGGGGTTCTCTATTTCTGTCAATACCGGGCAAGGGTCTGGTACCTGTGAGGCAGAAGTATCTTGAGTACCATCATACCTGGCAGATGTAGAGAGCATAGGAGGTTGCTCCAAACATCCACTCCCTTCCCACAAAACAAGTGCTCCGAACCGAAGACATAATCAGCAGTGTAATTGGTGGCTGATGACGAACCAAGAGTCTGGGTATGGAAGACCTTCAGCACTGATCAAGGCAGAGACAGAAGTACCATTACTCTTCCCTCAGTTGGTTGAGGGGGGGAGAGGAAGTGCTGGCCACTTGCAAGTGTGCACAAAGTACCAGCCTCAACTACCTTAAGAGTAGCCATCTTTTCAATGAAGAGAACCTAAGTATCCTGTACAAAGAAGAGAGCAGCAACCCCCCCACCCCCCCCCCCCCACCCATGAGGGTAGGATACAGGGTTCATCCTGACGAAAATCTACAACTGCACAAACACTGACGCAAGGCCCAAACACCCTAAATCAGTGGTTCCCATGCTGGGGTTATGAGCTGGATATGGGAGGGGCACAAAGTCATCTGCTGCCATATAAGACTATTTTGAAAGAAAACCATATCTAATTAATAACACACACATTCAAGAATGGGCTACTGTAATCCTTGGTATGAATCTTCGTCATGTGATACATATCTGCAAACCAAAATTTGCCGGTCACCAATACCTATTCGCTTTCTACAATTACATCTCTCAGTACATGTCTCGTACGTGTTGTTGATTCAACTGACCCGCACAGTTAGCGGAGTTTGCTTTTGCAATGCACAATCACAACAGACACCCACCACCAGAATCCACCTAGATCATAGCTACTGTTATCATTGGGCTGTCATCAAAGGTACACAGAAACAAGTTTCAAGTCTACTTCAAAGTAGTTCTCACAGAACCACATCACAAAAATAGATGATGAGGTGGAGGCACCACCTAAGAAAGTAAAAAAAATTCTTACTTCTTAAAAGCATTGCTTACTTGGACATGTTTGAATGTTCATTTTTGTTAAGTTCTACCAATTTGGTTTAATCTTACTCATGCCAAAGATAGCTAATAAGTTGTACTTACCTGAAATTTGGTTCTTATGTTAGTCATAGTATTATTTAACCTTAATTTTATGATTTTGTTCTTTATATGACTACGAGCAGATATGTGTGATTTCACATCTAATGTAGACATTCTCTCAGCCTCTGACAGAATATATACTATGGACACAGCCCACAGGGCCATGACACAGGCAGGGGACTGATGACCACCCAGGTATTACCTACCCATCCAAAAGAGAAAAGATTAGTGGTATCATCAGGAGCTGTTTTCTTGGGACAGCATCTGCCATTTCTGGGATTCTTCAGCTTTACTTCTTAGGAGATGTATCAGAATTAGAATCAAAAGAGAAAGAGGAAGAGGAATAAGAGTTGGAAGAGGAAGAAGAGTTGGAAGAGGAAGAAGAGTTGAAAGAGGAAGAAGAGTTGAAAGAGGAAGAAGAGTTGAAAGAGGAAGAAGAGTTGGAAGATGAACGATGTAAAGTAATTGCTTCTTGCGCTTACCAAATTTCTCCTCAAGCTCTGGAAACAGAGAAGTTGAGGTCTGAGTGACCATAAATGATGAAGCTTCCCCAAGAGGAGAAACTACACAGGTTGCTCTGACAGAAATCACAGCACTGGGAAACACTGTCACAAGGGAAGAGGAATGCACAATCACTGGTGCTTACAACACAGAGAAAGGGGCTGGGGGTCACAAGCATACCGGGGGAACTACAGGCTCTAAGATCACAGGGACAATGGTGATAGGAACAGGGTAACTGACAAAGGGATGACACGGGGTGACACTGGGCACCATCCCAGAACTCTCTAATGCACAATCTTCAATTTTAACACAAGAGGCTGGAGCCTTGCATTTCAAAGGCACCGGCACAAACACTAACACGGGTGCACGAGCCTTCACAGTCCTTTTGGGCTTTGGAAGCACTGTAGAGATTGCCACCGGAGACTCTGGCACTAAAAACACACCCGTATTATGCGCGGTCACCATTGGGGACCGGCACTTGGGAACTCGGGAGGAACTCCACCCACCTCCAAATCAGTATATTGACTCATTAGAGGAAGTTGAATTAAAAGCTATCAATTAAGTAACCGGGAGGGTTGGAAAGTTGGGTAAAACTCACTGATATAAAAGACAGTGGTTGCACCAGGTAAATCCTGAAATGCAGTTGGCAATTAGGTTTCAACTTCTTTTAGAGACTTAAAAGGCATAATTTATGGCAACCTTACCTTTCTATTGTAAGCTAAAAAAAAAAATGCATGTTAATATCAGTTGCCATTAGGGGTCTTTCCAATCGAAATACTTTGTCTTGAGTAAATTCTAAAATACAACAGAATTTAGTTCTGAAAAACTGGTTGTTGTTTATTCAAGAACTCATTGCTCTTGCAGCAAACTCCTTGGAAACTGATACAAGGCCATATGCACATGAGTAACAGCAGCAAGTGCATTCAATAAGGCAAGGAAGGAGCTAAAAAGCTTCTTCAAAGTTACTTTGGGCACTGCCATGCATAATCCCAGAGAAAACTTGGCCTTCCTCCTAAATGCATACACCTGCCACTATATGGGATGCCACAGCCTGTCATTGGCACAATGGGATGACTAGGAACAAATAATCTCCATACAAGAGGAGCAGAGTGTGAGGCTACAGTCGGTCTAGTCAGAACCCGGTTGCAGTGCCCACAATTCATCGGCAAGTGCAAAATTCTTGTTTATTCCCATACATCACCTACGATTAATTGATTGACTGATTAGGAGTTATCTGGCATCCTGACATCTAAGGTCATTGACGCTGATCCATCACCTACGAAATCAAGTCATCATTCACTTCCAAACAGTATAAGAAAAAAATTAGGGTTATTACAGTACGTCTGTACTTGTTATGGCCAAAGACAAAAAAGAAATCCTTGACAGGTAGGTGGGCAGTGCTGCTCCTCCCCACCACCTGCTGTTAACAACCTTTTTAAAGATATTAAAGCCAGTCCAGCTCCACTGAAGATAATCTCTATATTAAAAGAGCACATGACAATAAAATACATAACTTGAGCATATTGCTACGCAGCTGCAGCTGATACAGCACCTCAATAAGATAAAATTTTAAGAATAAATAACACCAGTGAAATTTTCTCACTTTCATGACACCCTTTGGAAAACCTAAATAGTAAAAGCACCTTTAAAAAGCATTTCAAGCTGGCTAGGCCTACTGATGTATACATCTACTTTACTGGCAATAATTTCTTTAATATTTCAGATTTGTCACTGTCTATTAGTGATTTAACTTCCTTACAAAAAGCCCAACAGACCTAAAAAGCACCATATTTCTTAACTTGAAAATGCAGTAAAATTATTTAAAGTCTAATACTTTTTTTTTTGTGATGTGCATTTCTTTGGGCAAGTATGTTTACCACCTAAAACAAATGGTTTAATCAAGAGGGTATAAATGAGTAAGTAACTGAAAACCAAAGTCATTTAGTTCTATCTTGAGTTATTGTAATCTAATACAGTACAATGTAGTCTTAAGAAAATTAAAAGACAAATCAGGATTTCTAGACCCTGATGATGAAAAAATGGAACCAGCTATCAAGGAATAAAACTACACTGCAAGACTAAAATGAGACCCGACAAGGAAATACAGAAGATATTCACTGACTTTAAAAAAGTTATATGAGAATATAAGCACTACTTAAGTTCATAAAGCCAGATTTTGGTATACAGTACTACCAAAACTTATAAATCCTGTTAAGACATACTTTACCAAAGAAACAACACAAGTCGAGCTTAAATTGGCCCGAAAAGGAGGGAAATATTTTATGTGAACATTGTTGGACTAAATCCAAGATACCTTGACAATTTCTCCATCTTCCACTGAAATATCTTAGTTACCTAGCATTCCATTAAACAAAACTGATATGATATATCTGTACACTAATGCAGTAATAATCAAATACATAACTAAAAACAATCCTCTGATCAACTAAGGTTACTCTAAAGCTGTTGTCAAAGACTTCAATAACCTTCAACAATTTCCTTTTTACTTTCAATAGTAACAGTACATACTTCAGGTGCAGTAAAACATATCTTCAGAGAAAAATGCTGCTGCAAAGATGAAAAATAAGGGTTGTTTTGATGGATTTTAATTACTCTAGTGTGATAATACTACTAACACTGATAAGACAAAAGTATGCAGTAGCATAATACTTACCTTAAAATTAAAATTGGGTCATTACTGGTGGATAAAAGGCTATCAAAAATCATTCACAAACATCTATAGCATAAAGATAATTTTTCGTTTAGAAATTCAATTTTTTCCAACATTACTTCTACAACTGGACTTTCCCTGTGTTACAAAAAGTCCTGAATAATATAGGACTTGTTCAAAGCAAGAAAGAGAAAAGCAGCCAGCCGTCAATGTGGATGAATCGCCATAGATTACCAGTCATATTCAGAATCATACTATCTCCAGATCAATGAGAAACTTCACCTTGCAACATGAGTAATAGGCTTATACAAAAAAGTGTGTGTGTGTGTGTGTGTGTGTACTGAAACAATACCATCAAACAAAATGCAAGGGAAGCCTAGCGTAATGTAATAATTATCATTATTCCAGATTATAATGGCCAGATTAATAATACATCTCAATCTAACTGCATAAAAAGTTTAGAAAAAGACTCTTATTTGTATTAAAATAAAGGTACACTACAGTAAGCTAAGGTTTACACTAGAAAATACCTAATTAACAACACTTACTTGTTAATATTTCAGAAGGAAAAAGCACAGAATTAGAAATACGATACAAAACAAGAGAAAGTATGAAAAGATATGGGACAACTAAACTTATTACAATACAGAACAACTTAACTAAATAAATGCATACAAAATCCCCCAGTGTTAGCTAATGGAAATCCAAACTACCTTCATCAGTGTCAATAAGTTTAGTGTCTGTTACCTATTCTATGTAAAAAATTAAACCTGATTCCCAGATGCCAAAAAAATCATTAAGTGCCATACTTATGACACACACCACTTTGAAAAGAGAAGGCGAAACTGCCGCCACCTGAAAATTAATTTGCTAATTGGTTAACCTGCAGAATCCAGTTAATTATCACCGATATGGAAAACTTCAATGAAAACAATGAAGTCAAAAAATTAATTGATGAAATCAAAATAACAACATCTGGAGGACCTCACAGGAATGGAAAAGTCTTGTAAATCTGCTCAGCTTTTAACAGTACTGCAGACACATGCAATAGGTTACCTGCCATATGATCCAGCAGGCACAAACCCAGTACTACAGTATTCTTTATACCTCCGTTAAACAAAATACTAAATTGTCTGAGATATTTAATGCCTATGAATGTGGAAGGGGATGCTTTTAATAGAAGGCACTGAACAGGTCGCATCAGGCAAAGAAGAATGTGGAATGCATATAAGTAAATGGTTTTTATCAAAGCAAACTAAATGATAACAAGACCAATAACTACATAAAGTAGAATTGAAAAATGTTTGATGAAAACCATGAATACACAAAAATGAAGAAACTGATACCAAAAATAATGCATAAAAAAAAAAAAAAATCAGCAAGTCCAACTCCCAAGTACTAAAAACTATAATAATTGCAAAAGTAATGAAATGCTTCATCACAATAGTCCCTATTTGCAGACAGACTGGAAAAATACATATTTTAGCACTTTACATCTAGTAAGACACCAACCTAACCAGAAGAATGACTACAGTGTACCCATGTATTGTACCTTCTCCCCGCAGTCAAAACAAAGAAACTTTGAAACATATTTCAATCAAAGTTATCAACCAGAAAGAAGCCTTCCTTTGGTAATTTTGAGTAACATAATTTACCATAAAGAATTGGAAACAAATCTATTCAGTGATATTTTCATGAAGCTTATTGACATCCATTCCAAAAACTGGACTGGAAAATCCCAAATATATTAATCTGAGAAACAAGAGAATAGGATGCATCATATTCTACGGGGTAGATAATTTCAGCCAAAAAACCCTTAAAGCTAAAAATAAAATAGGAGCCATTACAAAGGGTAGTAAATCTCTAGCAATACTGTAATAAGGTCTAAAGATGAAAAACCTACTGAAACTATATCCACTCCTTTATGAAGGTGACCAAGAAATACCAGAAAGTGCAAAAGACACCATTCATCCAAAATTATGCATTCAGCAAGGCTGAATCGGATCTCTACAAGAAAACTTACCGTTCTACAAACAGTATTGAAAGAAAGCTAACCAACATTTTTCTGACAGGAGTACGTAGAACTTATGTACAGTTAATTCCCTTTCACCCAAAATTAAGCTAACTGGAAATATCATATATCTAAAATGCGGGTGAATGTATAATACAATTCTTTGGTTATACCATTTAACAACTATATTTCATTCTTAACCTATTACTTCTGATTTTTACCACAGGGCACACCATCAGACTACCTAGACAACACTGAAGTGTAATAATGTGTTTTCTCCTTTCACTAAAACTCGGCTTTCTTATTAGGTGAAAAATGGGGTCAAGTTATGTTTCAAGTTATCACAATACAAAGAAAATATTTGCCATATTATCTGAAAGTGCCCGTACTATATACAATACAGTAATCCCTTGTCATATCGCCTTTCATCTATCGCTCACTCACTACATCACAGATTTATGAATATAATATGTATAAATCTATATTACGGATGCCTCTTTATATCACAGGTTTCTGAGGGCACCTAAGTTTTATATTTTTCATATTTTAATGATTTTTTGTTAAAAATAATCATTTTTGGGCTGATAAAAATCTTATATCTATCAAGATAACTAAAAAAATATAAACTTAATTATGAAAAAAATATGCCGTACATTTCTGTACTACTGTATCTACTTGAGGTTTTTCAGCGATGGGGAGGACCAGTTGGAATGTAACACCAGCGATAGACGAGGGATTATTGTACTGTACTGTACTTCAATTCTAGATGAATCCATAAATTCTAGAGTAAACTGAGGTTCTGAAGAAATATAATCTATTTCAAATAATGGAGTTTTGTACAATAAAATGAATACAAAATTAATCTTCAATAAAATTATCACCAAATTAGTCAACTTACAACAGCTTAAGCTAAATATATCATAAACATCATATGTGAGTCTTAAAGTAGTCTGTACTTAAAAGGAATATGCATATTCATAAAGAAAGTGTATGCAATATTCACTACATGTAAAAGTTTAAAACTGTTATTTATGGTAGGATAAAGATCATATAACGACACTAATACTGTATATCACTAATATTCTAGTGATATACTCTTAACATAAATAGGCAATATGATCTGCTGTCAGTGATATATAAAAACCATAAATGAACTTAAAATTACATTTTAAACAGACTTTTACTCTGTTCTACATATATTTTTAAAAATTTTATGATTTCAAAATAAACCATGAATATCATTCATTAATGTAATCACTTATAAGCCAATTTTTCTATTTATAATAACTTCATGTATGACTTTATTATAATCTACTAGTGTATAAAACCACAACAGTTCTAAAAAAAAATCTAAATACCAAGATTGAGACAGCTGCTGAAGGCCATACAGAGGAAAATGTTCAAAAAATAATTTGTTAACATGTGTCACACAATCTAAAGTCATCCAAGTGAATTCATCATAATAAGTTTGATTTTACAATCCCTGCTGGCAGCAGAAACGAAACATTAAAATTCTTCAGTATATACATCATCATCATCATCTCCTCCTACGCTTATTTACGCAAAAGGCCTCGATTAGATTTCGCCAGTCATCTCTATCTTGAGCTTTTAAATCAATACTTCTGCATTCATCATCAGCTACTTCACAATTCATAGTCCTCAGCCATGTAGGCCTGGGTCTTACAACTCTTCTAATGTCTTATGGAGCCCAACTAAAGGTTTGATGAACTAATCTCTCTTGGGAAGTGTGAAGAGTATGCCAAAAACATCTCCATCTACCCCTCACTATGCTCTCATCCACATATGGCACTCGAGTAATATCTCTTAGTTTCATTTCTAATCCTCTCCAGCCATTTAACTGCCTATATTCTTCCGAGGGCTTTCTTCTCAAATCTACAAAATCTGTTGGATATTGTTTCACTGTCATACCATGACTCATGTCCATACAGTAACACCATCCTTGCTAAACTGATTTATAGCCTGATTTTTATATGTAATTTCAGGTGATTTGGTTTCCAAATTTTACTTAACCTTGCCATGGTCTTATTTTCTTTTTCCAATCCTTCATTAAATTCCAATTCTAAAGACCGTGTATTAGTGATCATAGTCCCTAAATATTTAAATAATTCTACCTCAATCCTTTCTCCTTCCAATGATATCTCATCTTCCATTGCATATTCTGTTATCATCATCTCTGTCGTTCTTTTATTTATCTTGAGTCAGCATATATAAGTTTCCAAAAATTTTGAAAAACCTATTCTACAGATAAATTTCTCATAGCATATTTGCAAAAAAAAAAAAAAAAAAAAAAAAAAGTTACATAAAGAATTCTGAATGAGTTGCATGTAGTTAAAACAAACAATGTTAAAATAAAAATCAGGACAAAGAAGAATCAATTTCCAAACCCTAATGCCAATTTTTTCTTTAACTATTAGGATTCAACTTCCTCCCTATAGTTAAATTTAGGTATATCTATTAACAGACTCAGCAAGTACAAATCTACTTTAAGACTAAGAGAATAAAATTAATACCAAGAGAGAAACCTCATGTAACCAGCAGTTATGAGGGCCAAACCACATACGGTACGTGTATGACGTACAAAGTAAAAGCCAGTAGAGTCTAACTTCAGTATGAGATCCAAACACAACACCTATAGTTGGTCTGTGTAGACAGATAATGAGACATCATTAATGATGTAAAGATAATGCCCACAAATAGGGAATTCTAATAGTAAAATCTATTTCTATACTCACCTGATGTTAATATTGCTTCTTATACAGAAACTTGGTTTATGGACGTTTACCACTAAAAAAAACATAAAATTCCTGCTTTCTTCTTTTCAATAAAAAATGCCTCTAGTAAAGTAATGACACACACTAAGCGGTAATGACAATAAGCAAAGTGCCAGGGATTCTTTGATATCCAGTTTTTAAGTCAAAAGTACTCTTTATACCTTGACATCATAAGTCAGTGGGAGGAGGATGGGCATATATATTACCATCAGGTACATACCGAAATGAATTTTATTATAAAAATTCTGTTAATTTCTATAACTGACTCCTACACACTGATGGAGATGGGAAACCAGTTAAGTTAAGAGATGGGTCAAAAATAAAATTGGAATGTATAAAAGTTAAAATTCGAGACTAAACTGGTATTGATTGATGTAAATAAGCCCTTTCAAAATGGAACCTGAAATACTAGACTCCAGATTGTTTTTCTAGATATTTGAAATATTCCAAAAATAGGAAAACTATAAATGGTTTTAACTCAATTTATAAAGACCACATCTTCAGCAGCTGCTATCCCATCTCAAGTCCAGCAATATGATGAGATAGCAGGATTCTTCAAGGTAATGTTCAGCTAACACCAAAATTTTATAGCTTTTGAACTGCCGCTAAAATTCTTCTGCAAAAAATTCAGAGATGTAAGGTTTACTCCTATTATCTAGAAGCTCAATCTTCAAAGCTTTTATAAAATTGGATGCAATCCTTTGAGTTTCTGTCACCTAACATTCAACTCGAAATTATATTGCATTACTGACATCGTTACCACATAAGAAAGAAGCCAAGACTTCTCTACTAATTAAAATAACATGCTATTTACGCAAGTCTTATTCATAGTAAGATTTGTTACGGTAATAGAAACAATAGTGTTGCCATTTACTCGCCTTACATTAACCCATGATGAAGTAGTGACTGAGCATGCAAGCAAACAAAATACAGTGCCATTAGAAACATGGTGCAACCAATCAGCTTTAGCCAACATTAAACAGCCAAGAAAATCGTACAATATGAAATGTCATACACAAATGAAAAAAAGAGGTTGCTTAGGAGCAATTAATTTAGTGAAAGGAGGGATATAAGGAACCAGATTACCGATACAGTCTTCTGCCTTGCAACCGAGATGACTTAAGGAGTGACTAAGAATGCAGGAATGCAACAGTTTAGCAGCAGAAAAACCTAAAATAATTAAAGTAATTGTCGCTATGCGAGAGGACCTTACAAGGTCCAGTGAACATTCACAACTCTTACTAAATGAAACTATTATCATCTAACTTATGGAAGTCAGGTTATAGGATGCAACGGGGCAGGGAAGTCGGACTTCTCGCCTACAATTAAAGACTCGCTGGCCTTGTGAGATTAGGAAAGGAACTAAGTAAGTTATAAGCTTTTAAGTATCATCAATAAAAACTTGACTAGTTAAGTGTGTATTAGAGAATGGAGTTGGAGTGTTCTACCGTCATCAACTCACTTTAAACAATTAGCCTAGTTTTCTCTGGATTTTCCCTTGAACTAAATGCTAGTTTCCAGTACTTTACCTAGTTTCTGAGAGGAACATTAAGGCAAATGCACTCCTCACAACATATACTTAAAAGTCAGTATTGTCCCTGCACAGTAATACTAACAAATCAAGAGGAAGACAACTTAAAATGCAATAAAACTCATCACAAGATAGAAGGGACATGTCCTACAAATTCAATCGATGGAAAAATGGAATAACAAAAAATCCTTAGCACTTCACTTCTTGCTATTAACCATTAGTATGTCTCATTACTTCACAAGAGACATGTGTCTATTGAAAGGGAAAATAAGGGAAATTTTATTTTCATTTTACGGGCAAATGTCGATAAAACAAGCTACTGGTAAAGAAATATGAAAATCTAAGGGGGCTCACTGAAATAGCACATGGTAACAATGTACAAAAAACCATAATGGCAAAGAAATGATAAAAAATTGCAGTATAAAGGAGAAAGGAGTGATAATTTAGCCTTGGCTCACATTAATGTACACTAAAGAAAATAGATTAAGGTTAACCCATCCAAAACTTACCATCAGAACACAAATTACATAACTCATACAGCAGTTGATATAACCACTCAATACTAAGAATCTGAAACTAAAATTTGAAAAAAGTTGATATTTTTCTACAATCATGATAACCCTGAAACCATCACTGAAATGCCACTGAAGATGTTGAAGCACAATTGTCAAGTGTAATAGAAAAAGGAATTTTGACACACAAGCTCAAACCTGATAGTTTCTAATAGTATCTGCAATCTCACCATCTTTATTAGTTAAGGATAGAGGGTTTTGGTGAACCTACAAGTCTGCCTGCCGAGTCATCAGCAGCCATTGCCTGGCCCTTCCTGGTCTTAGCTTGGGTGGAGAGGAGGTTTGGACCCAGATCATATGTATATATAGTATGGCACCTTAAGTCTGTAGGACACTGTCCTGTCCCTTGCCTTTGCCCTTAATTAATGGCCTTTAAAACATTTCAACCAAGAAAAAATCCTTTATTTGTATGAAAAAAGTGAAAAAGTATAAGAAGCATAATGAATCAGCTGTGGAAATACCATAATGGCTAGGGCTACTGTAAAATAGTGATTGTACAAACATGCTTGGAAATTCAGAAGAGCAGTTAACACCATTGCACTCTTGATGAATAATTGCCATAGGTTCCAGCATGCAAATGTTTCAGTAAAATGTCCATACGATTACGACCAACTGGACAAAACATAGAGGGTCTTAAGTTATTCCAGACCATGAATGTACTAAATTCATGATTGACATTGTATTAAAACAACAAATACTAGAATTTTTACAAATTTGCAAGTACTATATGATTATGCTATGCATTCAATACTAACACCTAAATTTAAATAAATACTGCAAAGAAGATAACTAAAAGATTAAGAATATATTGTTAGGTAGTTTTACAGTCCCATCATTTTAAGGATAAATGATGAAGAAATTGCTTGAATATTTCAATCACTTGCAAATGTACTTAAAATAATCTGCAGCAATAAAATAGATTAAAAAGAGGACCAAATACTTGATTAACATTAAATATGTTACAAGATATTCATTCCCATAAATCATTAACCACAAAAAAAGTTTTAATTTACACAAAAGCAGAAAGGTAGAAAACAACACCAAGCTCAGAGTGAAATAAAATCACTGCTTTCAAAGACTACCATATACAGAAATATATACTTCCTCCATACAGGAAACAAACATGAATTTCTTCAAACCAACCTATTAAAAAAAGAGAAAATGAAGAAGTTAAGGAGATTGGAAATCCTTTTGTTCTTCCCTCCAGTCAGAGAGATTTCAATTTTACTTTGGCAGATGTCTTGTATTGATATAGAGATAACTCCTATTAAACTTATTCATTTGAATATTGGTTGTTAATTTTGGAATGGAAGCAAGAAGTTCGTTACTAGGGAAGTGGTGGAATTGACAGCTCGTTGGGCTAACCATCTGTAGATAGAGACCAACCGGCTGTAGATTTACATTCACTCTTTACTCGGGGTCATGACTGTTTGCGTTTGTGAGACTTTCCTCGTAGGGTCCTTACTCAGTCCTTGTCAAACAACAGCACCTTTGTTCAATAAGTTATTTATTCAACTCAATTACAAATGACAATTTGGCTTAAATAAAATATGGGTTTGTGTATAAGTAACAACATATACTTTGATTTCATAATTCAGAAGTTACTTACCTGTCTGAGAAGTTCTAATTACTTTGATTAGGTATAATGGAAACGTTAGTTATTCGCATTATTTTTTCCTTACTTGGCTAAATAATGACTATCAAAATGTCAAAGTATTTAAAATACTGCTCTAACTTTTCCTAACAACTTTACTTACCATTTCTATAACTCCATAGTTAAAGAAACACTTCTACCCTCATTTTCAATTTCAGTATCAAGAAATGACCAATAATGTAGACTCTGTCATGCATCTTAACAACAACAAAATACAACTTCAACATAAATAAAGCCAATTATGCAAAGTTATACTGTATCTTAGATTATGTCTATCTTTTTTAATAAAATTGGCTAGAGGTAAAATTCTATTCACTTTGCAACTAAGTTTAAATTTTCGACAAATGAAATTCATAATTAACCAAGAGAAATGTAATTTAGAACAAAATGATTCATATCAATCATTATCATCATTAGCAATTAGATCGTTAAACACGCCAGTTCAGAATCGAAAGCTTAATTATAGTACATGCAATAGAATAGCAATTTGAAAATTAACTAAACAAAGATTAATAACGGAGCATTTTGCATAAGGTTATTATTAGGAAGCAAGACGCATGACTAATAAATAAGCAGTGGCAGCTTAGCACGGCTGCTCAGAATGCTATTATGAGACCTTATTCTTGGCCTAGCTGTCAATTATTTTTTTTTTTACTGACGATTCCCATTCAAATTGAACATTTGTCATCATACACCGATGAGCCTCCCAACAGTAGGGTGTTGTCTCCACAGACGGAGAAAGAGAGAGAGCGAGCGAGCGAACAAGTGAGGGAGAACGTGGGGTCTGGAGGCTGCCGCAGCTCTGGGTTGAGACTGATTCTCAGCCTTACCTGTGGCTTCGGTGCTTCCCTTGGTGGCTGTTGGGAAGATGACACTGTAAGACAAAAAAGGTTCTCTCTCTCTCCACCAATAATTGCTATTCGAAAAAACTTTTTATTGTATAAGCAACATTCTTCATCAGTTAGACGTGAGACATTCACCGCCAAAAATCTGTCTTCCATACAACCAGGCTATCCAAGAGTCCTGCTCAGATCTGGCGAATGTGCCGGGGTCATTCTCAAGACAAATTTTCTGGGCCAAAATTCTACTCAAATTTACATATTTGAGATCATAAAGTTTTCAACTGTTTGTTCCAATTCGTAGTTTATTACTTGTTTTTCTCTTTTTGAAGTCCAGTTTTTTGCTTACTCCTGGAAAGCCCGAAAGTCATAGTGACCATTTTTTCCATAATTTTATAAAAATAAGAGCCGAATTGATATGTCATTTATTCACTTCATGTTCAAGAATCACACAAGAATGATGAATAAAATTTCATTGTTAACTGAATCACTCACAAAAGGTAAACACTGAAAATGTCACTCTGCTCTAGAAAATATGATCAGCAAAATATTAAAAAGATAATGTAGAAGACATGTAGCATTGAAAATATTTAACACCCTAAAACACTTAATAACACCTAATGATATTTCATTAACCAACAAATAATTTGAGCATTTTGAATACAAGGTCATACAGCATAGAAATGAATAATTATCCTGAATTTCTCAGAAAATTAATTACTGTATGCACTACAACTAGATATGAGGAGCAAAGAGTTTTTAAAGACCAGTTCTTTTAGCAGCAATATAAATGTTTTAAAGATTTAATCAATTAAAAATATACAAAAATATTTAAAATTTTAATACAAAATTATATATATATAAAACTATGGCAATGAAGGAACATAAATCTAGAAAACACCTTTACAATTCTCCAAAGCTATAGTAAAAAAAAATAATAAAATTTAGTCATATGACAATGAAATAATTCATGTAAAGAAAATTGATCGTGAAATTAATACTACAAAATTAGTTTTTATTTCTCCATCATCAGAACTGATCTTCTTCACTTCAAGGCTACCCTGGGTTAGATTTGCATTTGTGAGTCCTACTGGACTATTATAATTTACCCCAGTAATAGTGAAATATGTTTGGCAAACACAAAATATGTTTAGGACTCTTCAAACACATAACCAATGCATACCAGATTATAAAAATTAAAAACTTTTACTATAAGTGGAAAATAGTAAGTTAAGGAAGAATCATTGTTTCTCAACAGATATCTTGATGTTTGTCAATTCTTCAAGAGCTATTGCCATATTCTAGGACAAATAGAAATTCTCTTTTTCTAGTTCGTTTACAATTTCATTATCAGCTCCAAGTCTGATTACTGTATAATCATTAGAATTCGTAATTGGCATAAGAATCCGAGGGGAGTAGAATCGAGTCCATGAATATCTAAAAACCAAGCGGTTTGAATATAACTCAATAAAAATGAAAAAATATATGATTGAATAAAAATGTAACAGCAAAAGAATAAAAATAAAGGTAACATCAAACAAGGGTACCTAAAGTTGAGGAAGGCATTGGTACAATGATTAGGGTACTACCCTACATTCCATCATATTGATGATGGTTCGTAAGTAGTACAGGGAAATCAAAATTTGCACCTTACAAGACCTGACAGTTGCAAATAAGGGATCAAAGACTATAGTCAATTGATTAAAATAACTGAATCGAAACAACGATCAGGTGTCCCTTAACAACCTCTCTGTTTATCGAAAAGGCTTGTCAATCTCCCTCAACCACGTTTTAATAAAACTTGAACAAATTATGCTTATTTTAAAAAGCATCACATTTAGAGAATTTATAGTGAAACAAGTTTGTCTAAAATAAAAGACATTAAGAAACCACTATGAGTTGGTAAAACTCGATTGTTACAATCGTGATGTCACAGTGAATTAATAGAGTGAACTCTTAAAAAACAATCACGAGATACTGTGCAATGCGCCAGTTAAGTGATAACTGAGAGGCGAGGTGAATGCAACTAAACTTTATTAAACAATCATCAAGTTTTTGCGCCTTGCGAGCAAGAATGTCACAAAAATTCAAACATGAAAAAGCTTGTGCTAGCATGAAAAGACAGGATGGTCTATTAAGAGTGCAGGGAAGAACAAGTGATAAGATAAAAAATCTAAACCGATACAGTGTAAGAGCGTGTATGAAACACATGCGGTACTATACAGAATGGTACCTAGGCTGAAAACATTCCTTGGTACTCAGTAAATCTTAATTGAAACTGCTCAAAGAGTTGAAACTGCTCAAAGAGTTGAAACTGCTCAAAGAGGATGGCATTTCAACTGAGTCTTCATTCAAGGGGTAAACTACACCACTGTAATTGATCAGTGGCTACTTTCCACTTGACAAGGGTATAAGAAATTCTGTTGCTATGGTAAGCAGCTCTTCTAGAAGAAGGACACTCCAAAATACAACCATTGTTCTGTAGTCTTGGTAGTGACATAGCCTCCGTACCATGGTCTTTGATTGTCTTGAGTTAGAGTTCTCATGCTTGAGGGTACACTGAGGTACAGTATTCTATCCATTTCCTTATTTCCTTTACTGACTGGGATATTTTTCCTGTTGGGGCCCTTGGGCTTATAGCATCCTGCTTTTCCAACTAGGGTTGTAGCTTAGCTAGTAATAAAAATATATAGAAGACACGGTAAAAATATTCTCAAAATTTGTGACATAACAGCCACCACCAAGAGGTAAACAACTACATCATTCATTGCCCTAACCATTCAATAAGACGAATCGTATTAAATAACTGTTACTGTTGTTGTTGTTGTTGTTATTGTTACTGTTATTGTTGTTGCTGTTATTACTTCAAGGTGAATAGCCTTTACACTTTTTTATTCTAATTAAAACTGAAGATTTTCCTTTCCACATTTTCATACCTTGTTCCAAGTAAAAATTAATGTTCTTCATATAAAGAGACTAAAATTTTTTAGTTTCTTAGTCTAAACAGTATCACACCCCACCACTATCCCATCCAACTTAGAAAGAATTTAGGATCTATGCTTCATAGTATATATGACCTGATTTTCACAGAAGAATAAGTATTTACAACAAAAATAGTACAACTGAGCTGTTCTACCAAGTCATCCCGTGTTATCCATGAATTAAGCATCAAGAGTTTCATCTCTACAGTTGGAAAATATCTAATAAAAAGATAAGAAAACCCATAAATTTGGTGTTTTGCATAGAAGAATGCAATCTTGGCCAGCATCCTATGAAATTGATCTCTCTAGGGTCAATTACAGAATCCATGCGCACTACTTTTACCTTTTAATAGTATTCATTTGTGAAAAGTTCAGTTAATTTGCTTTGAAAGTTCTGGTCTTGAAAGTGCCTGCAAGTCAGAAAAGTTAAAGGACATCAAAACTGGCCAGAATATGTGCATAAGATTAGAAAATCATTCAGGGTGGTACCAAGTAATGGAAGAATCTGAGTATCGTTATGCAGATGAAGATGTGGGAAGCCGATACCGGACAAAGTAAACCTTCCACAATATGTGATCAGCCAAGATCAAACTTGGGAGTTGAAGATGTTGAATAAAACACATGCATCACAGTGTAAATCAGTTGCCCTGTGGTACGGGTGTAAGAATACCACCAATGTACCCCTACGTGTTGTAGAAAGTGATCAAAAAGACAGCTGCTGCCTTGTAGTTGTACATTCAAACAAAAAGCTAGGCCCATTGCCAATAACTATGGAAAATGCTGCCTTGCAGTTGAACTATTAAATCAAACGTTAGGCCCAACAACAATGACTGTGAATGATGACTGCAAGGGTATGAGAGCGTAAAAACCCTCTGCCAGATTATAAACCATGCCTGATACTATCACATCAGGAAACCAATCCCTTAATGTAGGGATAATGGTGGGAAAGAAGACCTAAGTGTAAATCAAATTAAAAGCTCCAAAGCCTGGGCAGCGTAAGTTACACTTATTTATCCTGCTCTTCTAAAGTGCAATTTACAGGACCTGGCCATCCTGAGCCTATTATATATGAAGAGGAAAATTCTGAGGTCATATTTTGCTTATAATATAATTAATGTAGCCATTTGACCAAGGCATAATCTGGTGTGTCAAGGTCACACGTACACATCTGATGTTTGACTGCAACAAAAGAACAGCTGATACAAACCACAACTTTGAAAATCCTTTAACTTTAAAGAAAAAATGTTTACCAAAAAGGTGCAATTAATTCATTAAAATCACAAATTTTAAGTAATTTGTATTTTTCCTAACAGTACTTAACTCGAACTACTTTCTTAGGAGTATCTGGGGATCTCCTCCCTATCCAACCAAGAATTTTGCATAGCTCCCCCTATCTCCGTTTCCCTTGTTGGGTCGCCCCGTGGTGGATGGATACTCGCCCTGAGGCGACCCTGGGTCAGCACACGAGTGTGCTGCTAGGTCTGACTCGCCAGTAAGCATATGTGAAAATACTATTCGAACTCCTGTAAGGCACCCCGGGCAGGATGGGCGGGCAATAACCCGAAAGTAGTTCGAGGTAAGTACTGTTAGGAAAAATACAAATTACTTAAAATTTGTGATTTGTTCCAACACGGAGTACTTACCTTGAACTACTTTCTTAGGAGACTAACACTTTAGGAGGCGGGGGTGGACTTACAGGCCAGACGACCCGTCATACCGACACATGATAAGGGACCTAGATAAGAGGCTAGGTCCAAGGTAGGAGAGTCGGGGGAAGCACACAAAAGTCTACTTGATTGAAGTCACCTTTATGCATAATCCGGACATGGTCTTCTACCACATCCATCTCTCACATGGGAGGAGGGAAAGGAAAGGGTAGTAAGGAAAAAGGGGGGAGTAAGGCGAGAACTTGTGTCGCTTGCAATTACTCCCCTCGGTTTACCCCGGGGCTTTAGCCTTAAATTTGTTGAAGGGCGGAAATGACTGGTCCGATGGAGGAGTCCAGGGACTTCCTCGTAGAGTATTTCAGGTAGTGGGCCGTAAAGGTGGACTGCCTGGATCATGTGCCCGCCCTCATGATTTGACCTACTGCCCTGTTCTTGTCAAATTCCAAGGAGGTGCTAAGCTCCCTAATGTCATGGGGTTGTGTCTTGCCAGAGACTGCCGACCCCTCACTGTCATAAGCCCTTTTATGATTTGTCGAAGCCAGAAGGAGACCGTGTACTTAGACATTGCTTTCTACACTGGGCCTGAGGAAACAAACAGACTTTTGATGCCCGGCCAAAGTCTGGCTGTCCTATTAAGGTACTTCCTAATAGTTCTCACTGGGCACAGGAACAAGTCTTCTGGGTTGTCTGAGTGAGGGAACGCCGGGATCGAGAATCCTTCAAACCTTGGGTCTACGATGGCCGGGTTCTGTGTTTTGGACGCCAAACCAGACAGAAACTAAAAGGCCAGGTCCTTCCACCCTTCTGAGTGTGAGACCTCAAACGACAAGTCGTGGAGCTCATTCACCCTCTTGGCTGAGGCCCGAGCTAGCAAGAACACTGCCTTGAGGGTGAGGTCTTTATCCAGGATAACTTTGAGAGGTTCGAAGGGTGGGCTAGACCAAACCTTGAGAACCTTAGCCACGTCCCACTGCGGGACCCGAGAGGCGCGGGAGGAACAAGATTGCTCGACACTCCTGATGAGCATGGAAACCTGACGAGAAGCCCCCCTGGTCAATACCACTGAGTAGAAATACTTGTCTCAGTGCTGCTCAGCCCCTTTGATGGCTGGAATGGAAACCACTAGGCAGTCCCTTAGGTAGACCAGGAAGCCTGCAATCCTGTGGACCGATGCATCCAGGGGCCTCAGGTTCTGAACCGCATACCACTCCTCAAATGTGGCCCACTTGGCCTGGTAAACCATGACCGAGGATTTCCTAAGATAACCGGTCATCCTCGAGGCTGTCCTCTTTGAGTATCCTTCCTTCCTTAGTAGATGCCCGATAACCTCCACGCGTGTGGCTGAAGGCACTGGGGGTTTTCGTGAAACCTTTGGAAATGGGGCTGGTGTAGTCGATCTTCTCTTATCGGCAGGGGCCACGGAGGAAGGATAGCCAGGTCTTGTAGGTCCTCGAACCACTCCCTCTCCGGCCACCAGGGCACTACCCAAATCAACCTTGTATCTCTTGACTGCCTGATCCTGTTGAGAACCTTCCTGAGAATCCCGAAGGGAGGAAAGGCATATACGTCGACTCCGTCCCACGATCGTTGGAAGTCGTCTTCGAACTCTGCTGCTGGGTCTGGCACCAGGGAACAGAACACGGGGAGCTGTGCGTTGAGCCCCGTGGCGAAAAGGTCTATCACCGCTGAGCTCTACCTCTGGAGGACCTTCTGGGCTACCTGTGGGTGTAGGGACCACTCTGACCCCACTACTTGCCCTGTCCTGACGAGGCCGTCGGCTAGAACGTTCCTTTTTCCCGGAATGAACCTGGCTGTGAGGCTGATGTGTTCCTTTTCGGACCATTCCAGTATTTGAGACGTGAGGTTGCACAACTCCCTTGATCTCAATCCTCCTTGCTTCTTTATGTATGCCACCACGGTGGCGTTGTCGCACCTGAGTGCTACTGTGTTTCCCTGGAGACAATGGGCGAACTTTGCGAGGGCCTTTGGCCTGCTAGTAGCTCGAGCATGTTTAGGTGAAGGGTCTTCTCCTCCCGGGACCACTTCCTCTCTGCTGTTTCCCCGAACAGATGGGCTCCCCACCCCTCCTTTGATGCGTCTGTGAAGAGCAACACCTCCGGAGGAACGGACGCGAATGGTACCCCCTTAAGGGTGTTCGCCTTGTCGGATCACCAGAGGAACATGTTCCTGGAGTCCGGAGACATCTTGACTAGTTCTTGAGGAGGGGCTCCCGGTGGCCAGTGGTTCTTCAGTTTCCATTGGACTGGTCTCAGCTTGAGCATCCCCTGAGGAACCAACTTCTCCTACGAGGCCAGGTGGCCCACGAGCCTCTGCCAGTCCTTGGCTCTCATTAGCGCACCTGTCAGGAATGGTTGAATAACTTGATCCAGGTTGCTCAGCCTCTCTTGAGAGGGGAATGCCCTTCATAATTGGGAGTCCAGGACCATCCCTAGGTACGTTATCCTGGTGATGGGGGCTAACTGGGACTTTCCCAAGTTGATGGTGATCCCCAGTTCCCTGCAGAACTGCAATAGCCTCGCTCCTTGCTCCTTTAAGACTGTCTCTAAGGCTAAAAGCAGCAACCGGTCGTCTAGGTACCGGATCAGCCTGATGCCCTGCTTGTGGGCCCAGGCTGATACTACAGTGACCACCCTCGTGAACACCTGAGGAACCGTTGACAGTCCGAAGCAGAGAGTCCTGAACTGCAGAGACTGGGATCCCCACTTTACTCTGCGAGGAACTTCCTGCTGGAGGGATGCACGAGGATCTGAAAAGGTCGTCCTTGATGAACCAGGGACATCATGAAATCCCATTCCCTCAAGGCTGCCAGCCTTCCTAGAGCCGGTGTATTTTGCCTAAAGGAGGACTGGGCTGGGACACCTCTCCTTCAGGAGGGCCGCGGGGATTGCTGCCAGGAAGTGGAGGGGGCCTCCTGTCTATCTGGTGCCGTAGGTGGGTCGTCCACGCCCACTGATGGTCTCCTATGGGGAGGACGTCTTGCCACTGACTGCCTGGGCTCCATGAGTCCTTAATTTTGCCTACTCTCTCCATAGTTTCCGCTACTGCCTGCAGGGGGAACACGGTCTCACCCCACACCGGCGCATTCCTCCGAAACTTTGTTTCCCATTCGGGAAGTCTACGGGAGATTCTGAAAGGACCTTGTCCCTCCTCCTTAACACCCAGTTTGCCGACTGGGTCAGGGACTGGAAGGTAAGGGACTTCATCGCCTTCCCTCCCGAGCGAATGAGTTCTTGTAGAAGGGCCTGATTCCCTGGTACTAACAGGTTGTGAGATAGCTGGAACCCTGCTAGGGCACACACCCACTAGTCCAGCCATGAGGTCACACTGACTAAGTCTCGCGAGGTGTCCTCCATCATGGAGGCCACTGCTTGAGAGAAAACCACTGTTGCAATGAGGGTTCTGTCATCTGCACTGCCCTGGTTTAATGTTGCAAAGGCTTCTTCCAACAAGCGGGGACCTGCATGATGCCCGTCTGGAACATAGAATTTCTTCTGGGTCCTCAGTCCCGGCAGGAGCTTGAAGGACCCTTGGACTCTTAGGGAGTTCTAATGTCCCCTCAACGTATTTATCGACGTGCTCCATGCCTAGTGCCACGTCCCGCGCTAGGGCCAAGGATGGTTTCTGCTGGCCAGGGTTATCCACCATCCTCCCGAAACCTGAAAGCCAAGCCTGCTCTGACGATGGTTTAGGCTCGTCTAATCTGTGGTGGTGGCGGATCAGAGCCAGGACTTTTCTATAGGAGGACACTTCTCCGGGGGGAAAACTCGCCCGTGTCTAACAAGCCCTCTACCACTTGATCCTCCGTGTCGGCTGCATCCTCGAGCACGGATGGATCCGTGGGGGCGGTTGTATCCCTTATTTCTGGCTGGTCCCATGGAGCGGCTTCCTCCATCACGGATGGAGCCGCTGGGACGGAGGTAGCCGTCACGGGTCTACCCCCTCCTGGGGAAATCCGTGGGGTGTAAGTACCCTGGTATGCCAGCGGCTGCCTCCGATGCTTGGCTGGGGCTGGCGTGGCAACGGGTATGGATGCCATGCTGCCGGGCAGAGCCAGCGGCTGCCTCCGCTGGACGGATGGAACCGGTGACTTGCCGGGCAAGGGCAAGGTAAAGATTACGTGTGCCAACGTCTGCATCCGATGGGCGGACGGAGCCGAAGAGACACTGGGCAAAGGCACGGGGGCAGCTCCAGTGGCCACTGAGGCAGGCACTGGAATAGAAAGAGTACTCTTCAACCCTCTGGGGGGAAAGCCATTTTGCCTCCGTCACGGATGGAGCCGTCGGGACGGAGGTAGCCATCATGGGTCTACCCCCTCCCGAGGAAATCCGTGGGGTGTAAGTACCCTGATACATCAGCGGCCGCCTCCTATGCTTGGATGGAGGTGGCCGGGACGATAAAAGCGGCTGGCTCCATCACGGATGGAGCCGCCGGGACGGAGGTAGCCGTCATGGGTCTACCCCCACCCGGGGAAATCCGTGAATGGAGCTGTCATGGTACCGGGTATGGATGCCATGCTGCCGGGTCGAGCCAGGGGGCTGCCTCCGCTGGACGAATTGACCCGGTGACTAACGTTCGTGTGTGCCAACGGCTGCATCCAACGAGCAGATGGAGCTGAAGAGACACTGGGCAAGGGTGCGGGGGCGGCTCCAGCGGCCACCGAGGTAAGCACTGGAGCGGTAAGAGCCCTGTTTGACCCGCTAGGGGGGAAAGCCACTTTAGCCCATTTCCTCTTGGAAGAATTCCTCTTCTTGCTCTTCTTCTTCGAGACCTTTGCCTTCCTCCTGGAAGGGCCTACGTAAGAGCTGGACTTCCTCCTTTTAGACCTCTTCCACTTCCTTCTCGTCTCTTGGTCGTCGGAGTCTTCCGACGAAAAAGAGTCGTAGGACGAAGATGTATCTGAGGAGGGAGAAGAGGAAGAGGATCTCGCTGAATCTCCTGAATCTTCTGTCAATAATGTAGGGTCTTGTAGATGCGCAACCGGCGTGACGGACTACCTGAAGGCCGACGGGAGCGTAGATGAGGGCGCCCGAGGGCATACGTAGAGCCTTCCAAAGCGAACCAGCCCGAGAATTGCTCCTCCCGACGCATAGGTTATCTGAAGGCCGTCCACGGTGCCTCCCATATGGAGTCAGGGTCTGAAGATCCTGTGGGCTGCCTCTCCTTGTCCATAACACCCCCGGGCGCTGTTGAACCTGTAAGACACTGCCACGATGGAGGGGAAGAGGCCGTTCCTGACTTCCCCCACACCAGGTCTTCATTCGAGACAGGTCCTGCGGGCACCAGAACCTCCTCTACAGCACACACTCCCGCCCCACGTCTGCGTAGGCACAATACACCCTAAATCATCAACATCAGACTCATGGGGAACGGCAATGGGCCGTTTCCCCGCAACAGACTTACCTCGTCCCCTACTCTGGGTAGGGGAAGGGGAAGGAGAACCTCTCTCCGACGAGGCTGAAGGAGACGTCAAAGGCTTACCGGTCTTAGGCCCGCGACAGCGACGCTGGGATTCTAAGAAAAGCACTGAAACACCAAACAACGCCAGTAACACAGTGAAAGGACGTGAATGGTAAGGCACAAAGGGATGGGGAAGCACAAAGGAAACACGTGGTAATAAAGGCTGGTCAGACAGGATGAAGAGAGAGAGCAGCGAGATGTTACCTACGCCGCGACCAGATGCTTTCTGGCGAGTCAGACCTAGCAGCACACTCTCATGCGTTGACCCAGGGTCGCCTCAGGGCGAGTATCCATCCACAACGGGGCGACCCAACAAGGGAAACGGAGATAGGGGGAACTACGCAAAATTCTTGGTTGAATAGGGAGGAGATTCCCAGATACTCCTAAGAAAGTAGTTCGAGGTAAGTACTCCGTGTTCGAACAAATAAAAATTATCAACTCCTGCAGGAAACCTTAATAGATCCAAGTAATACGTGACTTTGGGTAAATTCCTAAGGTAACATAAGAAATCAGCAAAGAACTATTGTCAATATGATGGATATGGATGGGGAACAACAAGGGTTTAACTATTGCACTTTTAATCATCCCGTGGCTACTTTCCACTTGTAAAGGTAAATGAGACTCTTTAGCTATGGTAAGCAGCTCTTGAAGGAGGAAGCACTCCAAATTCAACCCATTGTACTACCATAGCCTCTGTACCATGGTCTTCCAGCCTTGAGTTAGTTTTCTTGCTTGAGGGTACACTCAGGGACAATATTCTATGTTTCCTTATTCCCTTTCCTCACTGGGTTATTTTCCCTGTTGGAGCCCTTGGGCTTATAACATCCTACTTTTCCAAATAGGGTTGTAGCTTAGATAATAATAATAATAATAATAATAATAATAATAATAATAATAATAATAATATGATACTTTAATTATAAAATAAATTTTTGAATATAATTACCCGGTGAATATATAATAGCTGCTGCTCCAGCGACTCGACAGAAAAAACACACAAAAACTCGCGAGCGATCGCTATGAAGGTTGCGGGTGTGCCCACCAGAGCCAACTATCGGCCAGATACCGCATATGCATGTAAACAAGCCTCAATTCTTCTCGTCCCGCTGCGTCTCTATTGGGGAGGAAGGGAGGGCCTTTAATTTATATATTCACCGGGTAAGTATATTCAAAAATTTATTTTATAATTAAAATATCATTTTTAAATATTTAATTTAGCCGGTGAATATATAATAGCTGATTCACACCCATGGTGGTGGGTAGAGACCAGAGTTAATTAAGTTTACAGCGTATATGCTTAGAGTTTTTGACAGTTATAACATAACAAAACCCAAATATATAGGTACCTGGTAAGGAAGTTGACTTAGACGATTACTCTGCCTTGTTAGTCTGTCTTCCTCACGAAGCCCAGCGATCCTCTTAGGATGCTGAAAGACTCCCAGGAGCTGAAGTATCAAGGGCTGCAACCCATACAACAGGACCTCATCAAACCCCTAATCTGGGCGCTCTCAAGAAATGACTTTGACCACCCGCCAAATCAACCAGGATGCGAAAGGCTTCTTAGCCTTCCGTACAACCCAAAAAAACAAGATTAAAAACATTTCAAGAGACAGATTAAAAAGGATATTGGAATTAGGGTAATGTAGTGGTAGAACCCTCACCCACTACTGCACTCGCTGCAACGAATGGACCCAGTGTGTAGCAGTCCTCGTAAAGAGTCTGGACATCTTTTAAGTAAAATGACGCGAATACCGACTTGCTTCTCCAAAAGGTCGCGTCCATAATACTTTGCAGAGATCTATTTTGCTTGAAGGCCACGGAGGTTGCTATAGCTCTTACTTCGTGCGTCTTAACCTTAAGCAAACATCGGTCTTTCTCATTCAAGTGAGAATGAGCCTCTCGTATTAAAAATCTGATAAAATATGACAAAGCATTCTTTGACATAGGCAATGATGGTTTCTTAACACCATAATGCCTCAGATCTACCTCGTAAGGACTTAGTACGGGCTAAGTAGAACTTAAGAGCTCTAACAGGACATAGCACTCTTTCCAGTTCGTTGCCTACGATCTCTGATAAGCAAGGAATATCAAAAGATTTAGGCCAAGGACAAGAAGGCAGTTCATTTTTGGCCAGGAAACCAAGTTGAAGTGAACAAGTGGCTTTTTCTGTAGAAAAGCCGATGTTCTTACTGAAGGCATGAAGTTCACTGACCCTTTTAGCCGAAGCCAAGCACACTAGGAAAAGTGTCTTGAGGGTGAGATCCTTCAGGGAGGCTGAATGTAATGGCTCAAACCTGTCTGACATGAGGAACCTTAGGACCACGTCTAAGTTCCCTCCAGGAGTTGCCAAACGACGTTCCTTAGAGGTCTCGAAAGACCTAAGGAGATCTTGGAGATCTTTATTGTTGGAAAGATCTAAGCCTCTATGACGAAAGACCGAAGCCAACATGCTCCTGTAGCCCTTAATCGTTGGAGCTGAGAGGGAGCGAACATTTCTCAGATGTAAAAGAAAATCTGCGATTTGGGCTACAGAGGTACTGGACGAGGACACAGATGCTGACTTGCACCAGTCTCGAAAGACTTCCCACTTCGACTGGTATACTCTAATGGTAGAAGCTCTCCTCGCTCTTGCAATCGCACTGGCTGCCTCCTTCGAAAAGCCTCGAGCTCTTGAGAGTCTCTCGATAGTCTGAAGGCAGTCAGACGAAGAGCGGGGAGGCTTTGATGAACATTCTTTACGTGGGGCTGACGTAATAGATCTACCCTTAGAGGAAGACTTCTTGGAAAGTCTACCAGCCATCGAAGTACCTCGGTGAACCCCTCTCTCGCGGGCCAGAGGGGAGCAACCAACGTCAACCTTGTCCCTTCGTGAGAGGCGAACTTCTGCAGTACCTTGTTGACAATCTTGAATGGTGGGAATGCATATAAGTCCAGATGAGACCAATCTAGTAGAAATGCGTCTATGTGTATTGCTTCTGGATCTGGGACTGGAGAGCAATAGATTGGAAGTCTCTTGGTCATCGAGGTGGCAAAGAGGTCTATGGTGGGTTGACCCCAAGTCGCCCAAAGACTCTTGCACACGTCCTTGTGGAGGGTCCATTCCGTGGGAATCACCTGACCCCTCCGACTGAGACAGTCTGCCAAGACGTTCAAGTCCCCCTGGATAAATCTCGTTAACAGGGAGATGCCTCGATTTCTTAACCAAATGAGCAGGTCCCTTGCGATCTCGTACAGCGTGAGGGAGTGTGTGCCTCCTTGCTTGGAGATGTACGCCAAAGCTGTGGTATTGTCGGAGTTGACCTCTACCACTTTGTTTCGAAGGAGACTTTCGAATTTCATCAAGGCCAAGTGGACTGCCAATAGCTCCTTGCCGTTGATGTGCATGCTCTTCTGACTTGAGGTCCACAGACCTGAGCATTCCCGACCGTCCAGGGTCGCACCCCAACCCAAATCTGACGCGTCTGAGAACAACACGTGGTTTGGGTTCTGAACTGCTAGGGATAGTCCCTCTCTCAGACTGATATTGTTGTTCCACCATTTCAGGCATGCCTTTACTGGTTCGGAGACCGGGATTGATACCGTCTCTAACATCTTGTCCTTGTTCCAGTGAAAGGCTAGATGGAACTGGAGAGGCCGAAGGTGTAGTCTTCCTAGCGAGACAAACTGCTCCAGGGATGATAGAGTTCCTACGAGACTCATCCAATTCCTGACTGAGCACCGTTCTCTCTTCAGCATTAGTTGGACTTTGAGCAGGGCTTGCTCTATTCGGGTGGCAGACGGAAAAGCCCGAAAAACTGGACTGCGAATCTCCATCCCTAAATATAGAATAGTTTGGGATGGGATCAGCTGGGACTTTTCTAGGTTGACTAAAAGTCCCAATTCCTTGGTCAGATCCAACGTCCAATGAAGATCCTGCAGACAGCGATGACTGGACGATGCCCTGAGAAGCCAGTCGTCCAAGTACAGGGAGGCTCGGATTCCCGATAAATGGAGGAATTTTGCCACATTCCTCATGAGCCTCGTAAACACGAGAGGAGCAGGACTGAGGCCAAAGCACAGGGCCCGAAACTGGTATACCACATTCCTGAAAACAAACCTCAGAAACGGTTGGGAATCTGGGTGTATAGGAATGTGGAAGTACGCATCTCGTAGGTCGAGAGAGACCATCCAGTCTCCCTTTCTGACGGCTGCTAAGACGGACTTCGTGGTCTCCATAGTGAACTTTGTTTTCGTAACAAAAACGTTGAGTGCACTGTCGTCTAGCACCGGTCTCCAACCTCCTGTCTTCTTTGGGACTAGGAAGAGACGGTTGTAAAACCCCGGTGATTGAAGGTCCGAGACTTTCACCACCGCTCCCTTCTCTAGCAACAGACACTTCTTGGTTTAGGGCTTGTCTCTTTGACTCCTCTCGGTACCTGGGAGAGAGGTCTATGGGAGTTGTCACTAGAGGAGGTTTGCGTACAAACGGAATTTTGTACCCCTCTCTGAGCAACCGGACAGACTCTTGGTCTGCGCCCCTCTTCTCCCAGGCCTGCCAGAAGCTCTTCAATCTGGCTCCTACCGCTGTCTGAGGCTGTGGGCAGTCAGACTCTGCCACGTGAGGACTAGGCTCCTCTCTTCTTACCTCTCTTTCCCTCGGCACGAGCGCTTTCCCTGCTGGGAGCTCTGCCACGAAAGGGCGGGAAAAATCTGGAAGCCGGAGTCTCGATCCTGGGTCTTACAGCAAAGGATGTAGAAGGAGTCCCTTTGCGAGCAGAGGACGCCATCAAGTCATGGGTGTCCTTCTGCACAAGCGAAGAAGCTATATCCTTAACTAATTGTTGCGGAAACAAGGACGTTGATAAGGGAGCAAAGAGCAGTTCTGATCTCTGGCAGGGAGTAACTCCTGGCGAAAGAAAAGAGCAAAGGGAATCTCGCTTCTTTAAGACTCCCGACGTAAAAGTGGAGGCAAGCTCATTGGAACCATCGCGGATGGCTTTATCCATACATGACATGATAAGTAAGGAAACATCTCTGTCAGCAGACGAGATTTTCCTACTTAAAGCTCCTAATGACCAGTCAAGGAAGTTGAATACTTCAAAGGCCCTGTATACGCCTTTAAGCAGATGGTCAAGGTCCGAGGAGGACCAACTAATCTTCGAGCGTCTCATGGCTAGGCGGCGGGGAGAGTCTACGAGGCTTGAGAAGTCACCCTGGGCAGAGGCAGGGACTCCCAAGCCGAGAACTTCTCCCGTGGCATACCAGACGCTCGATCTAGACGAGAGCTTTGAAGGAGGGAAGGCAAAGGCCGTCTTCCCCAAACTCCTCCTGGTATCCAACCAGTCACCTAAAAGTCGTAAAGCCCTCTTGGAAGAGCGAGAAAGCACTAGCTTAGTAAAGGCTGGCATGTTAGCAGGTAAGCCTAGAGCAAACTCAGACGGTGGCGAACGAGGAGCAACGGTAACAAAGTGATCGGGAAAAAGCTCCTTGAAAATTAACATGACTTTCTTAAAGTCCATCGAAGGAGGAACCGTCCTAGGTTCGTCTACATCTGAAGGATGATCATCATGATGAGGGTCAGCAACGTCCTCATCTGAAGGATCTTCGTCCGACAACTGCTGAGTAACAAGCAAAGGGGTTGGCAATGCTTGACACGCAGAGTCCACACGCACTGGTGCATCAGTAGCAGTCCAGGACGCTACGTCATGTAACTGCTTAACAGCCTGACTGTCAACAACAACAGGAGCGGGAGGACGCTCGACGTCAACTCGAGACTGCCTTGACTGCCTAGACTGAGCAGTCAAAACAACTCTTGACTGCGGTGTTTGACGCTCAGCGTCAAAACAAGTCAACTCCGCTGGTTGGCGAACGTCCTGAACGTCAACAAGAGCATTAGGAAGCGGCTGAACGTCCATATGCGGCTGATAGTCAACACGGGACTGCATCGAGTGAGGCTCTACAAAGCGTGACTGACGTGACTTAGTAACGCCAACGTCAAAAGGACGAGCAAAGGCTCGTTTTGGCGGCTGAAGGCCAGGATCTCGATTAGCTAAGCGGCGAGGATCATCGTGAACCTTTTCAGCAGAATAGTCTTCCATAAGGGAGGCGAGCTTGATCTGCATGTCTTGCAGTACAACCCATTTAGGATCAACGGGAATGGGTGCGGTAACAGACGAGGGTAACGTCTGAGACTGCAAAACCTTGCCTACACCAAGACTCTCGGAGCCTGTGTAACATTTCTGCTTAGGCGGCGAGCAGTCTTCCGATGACTGCAAAGGGTCAGAGCTGTCCCAATGGCTACAACCAGGACGCTGGACCTGTCCTGAAGGGACCGACTTTCGCTTCAAGGGCCTTGAAACCTTGCTCCACGGTTTCTTATGCGAAAAGCCTTCGGATGACGAGGAGAAAATGGTCTCTCTCGTCTTATGGTAGGGGCGGTCTTGATGAGACACGCCTGTTACCATAGAGGGAACGTCTGTTCGCTGATCAAGGCCTCTCGAACCCATAAGTCGTACGACATTACTTCTCCCTGGTGCAGGGGAGCTTGCAAGAGGTCCCGGACTAGGCGAACGACAGGCACGAACAGACGAACCCTCGGTCGCAACACTGAAAACACTTTGCGCACTAATCACTTTCCCACGATTTTCCGCTGTGGCACTCAGACACTTTAGCTCTTTAACGTCAGCCATGAGTTGATTACGATCTGTAGCTAACGACTCAACTCTTTCGCCCAAAGCATGAATGGCACGTAACATGTCCCGCATTGATGGTTCCTGAGTGCTAGTAGAGGGTTCAGGCACAACTACTACAGGGGAAGGATTAGGTTCAGGGGCATGGGGAGAGGAAAAATCTACCGATCTAGAGGAACTTCTCCTCACCCTATCTCTCTCTAGCTTACGAGAATACTTGTCATATTCGAGCCAATCGAATTCCGAAAGGCCCACGCACTCCTCACACCGATCTCCTAATTGACAGGTTTTACCCCGACAATTAGAACACACAGTATGTGGGTCGAGAGAGGCCTTTGGAAGACGCCTATTGCAATCCCTAGCATTACACTTACGAAATCTAGGAATTTGAGAAGGGTCAGCCATTTTGAAAAAGTCAAAGAAAGTCCAAAAAACAATCCAAAGTCATCAACAATTAAATCTGTTCAAAAAAGAGTTCAAGAGTTTAAGTTGAGGATAAAACACCTGCACTGCGAAAGCTCAAACCAAAATGAAGTACTTCACCAAGTCTGTTGAAAAACTCCAGGTTATACAGCGAGTAATGGTACGTCTTGTCGTTCAGACCGACAGAGAAGAATTGAGGCTTGTTTACATGCATATGCGGTATCTGGCCGATAGTTGGCGCTGGTGGGCACACCCGCAACCTTCATAGCGATCGCTCGCGAGTTTTTGTGTGTTTTTTCTATCGAGCCGCTGGAGCAGCAGCTATTATATAATCACCGGCTAAGTTAAATATTTAAAAAATAATAATAATAATAATAATAATAGCAAAGAATAGCAATTTGTTAAAAATAATCAAAATTATCAACTGTAAAGTCAGATCCAAAAAACCTTAGGGAGGGTTCCAACCAGACTCTGCAAGTATTTACTGCAATGATCATTATAATTCTATATTGAAAAACCCCTAAGGGAATGTCAAATTTTGATCCTTATCTCACGATCTTCAGGACTTTTCTAAATATTACTATTGACATACGAGAAAAGACAAGCCAACATTACCAGAGACTACAAAGAGCCTTACTGATCCCCAGAATCAAAGCCAATTCCAATGGTGAAAATTGCTTTTCCAACAGAGGTTGTCTACTAATACATTGTGCTTTAGTGCAACCAACCTTGGAACTATGCCATAGTCATCAATCCACACAAAAGATGTCCTTACCAGTCAACGTAGAGTAATAGATGTAAAGCCGACTTATTCCTTTAGGAAGCTGCTTTATCTATTTGTCAGTCATCATATTTACCACCTTCCCTTTTCAGTAAAATAAAAAAAATGCTTGCAAGAAGACTTTAACTATGAGTAGAGAACTACTGCCTGTTCTCTAGGGCACAAGTTCCTTTCACCTAGCAATAACGGTGTGCTTCCAATCACGACCAATACGTTCAGCACGATTGGTGAAGATCTTTCAACATCCTCTGAGGCTACTAGATGGTAATCATACATTTGGGATAATATTGCTGACCCGGAAACCTTACACTGAAATCTTAAACAAAAATTTTTAAATAGCACCTGGTATTACTGCTGGATTAAGGACAATCTTCTGATCCATCTTCTGCCTGGTAAACCATAAGTGCTTTCGGGTTAATATCTATACAGTATGTAACTCCGTTGATGGCATTATGGCTGACTTCCATCTCCAAGTGGTAATACACTTGACACAGGTGGTGCATTGGTATTACCATACTTTTTCTGTCTGTGTGACAAAACTCTGAATACAGGGAAAATCGATATCACGATTGTGGGGACATTTATAATTAAGGGGTTTTGATGAGAGAGAATGAACAATAACAGAGTAATACGAATAGCGTTGTCATAGCAGATATTGTAACGTCCCTGACTGGTGAACGGCAAACTAGGGTTCGAGTCCCACTCAAACTCATTAGTTTCTTTGGTCGCTGCAACCTCACCATCCTTGTGGTGGGTTTGGGGGAGCCTATAGGTCTATCTGCTGAACATTAGCAGCCACTGGTCCCAGCTTAGGTCGAGAGGGGGCTTGGGCGCTGATCATATGTATATATGATCAGTCTCTAGGGCATTGCCCTGCTTGATAGAGCAATGTCACTGTCCCTTGCCTGTGACATTAGTGAGCGGCCTTTAAACCTTAAACCTAAAAGAATTTCATTAAATTTCCCAGGAAGGGATAAATGCAAGAAACTCATTAATCACTCATAAAAAAGAATGTCAAACAGTAGATATCATATTCCTCAAAAATATATTTTGTCTCCTCTAGGACAGAAAAATATAAACTGAATTGTACAAACAAAGTTTTAAAAGAAACCCTTCATCTTTCCCCTGATAAAGACATTGGCCTTCCAAATAGGCAGATGCACAATTCTATGTTGGACCTTTAAGATTTGATAAGAAGGTATCACAACTGACAATGGCATTGTCTAATCAACACGTTTAATCTTAACAAAATGCTGCATAAACTAGAGATAATCCCTGAAAATCTTTAATATCACTAAATGTAAAGTCAATGGAACTATGGTAGCTATTTTCTATCAATTTATACATTTCTTTTTCTCTTGGCACACTAACGCTTAAAACCAAAATCCTCATGAATTTTGAGATAAATATTGGACCTGGGAACATTTACTGTAGTTAACCAAACCAGAATTGAGAAAAGAGAACACATGAACAGTAATTGCGAGCACTATAGCCGAGGGCTTATAAGAAATCATAAAAAAAAATATCATTAATACTTTGCTGAACAATGCAGTCTCTATGGAGCATGTGGGTCTTTTATATATTCTTGTCCTGGGGACGGCAATTATTGGCCTAGGATGGAACTCCTTTTAAAGAGGCCCATCTATTGGAGCGCTACATGTAATGCTGTGTCAGAGTTCTGTTACACAACATTCAGTCATTAGGAACATCCAATTGAAAACCGAAATACTTGTAAGATGATCTGAACACGTATAACCTAAACACCAATTTCAGCAAAGAATTTTTCTTTTCCTTTATATTTCTAATCTACAGATTAATGAAGAAGTTTCCGCCAATTTTCATTCTGTGTAAAGTTCACAGTTACATAGTAAAAAATTGGCCAAAACATTATGAAGAATTCAATAACCAATCAATCAGCAAGAAACTTATCAATTTGTTATTGTCTTCCCAGTTTAATGACTAAACAGTGAATTTCATACTTGAACAACTCTGTGATTTGGAAACTCGGTGAAATAAGATCATAAACCTCCACCTCAAACCATTTCTGTAACATAAATCTGACAAGCCATATTCAATGTTAATACAGTGTACTATAAGTATAGCCTAAAGTTACAGTAGAAGAGCAGTTTTCCTTTGTGAATAAAAAATATTTTCTTAATACAATGCTTAATGATAAATAACTTAACTTATGCTTGGCAATAATAGTAATAATCATGATAAGGATTACAATAAAAAACCAACAATAATAATAGTGAGATCAATCAAAACAAATTAAAAAACAAATAATGAGGCAATATAACAAATTTAAGAATGCGGTGAGAGAGAGTAAGTAGCCCCGGGGTGTCCGCTCTCCTGTCAATGACTTCACTTTTGACCTTTGGCTCAGGACTACAAGGGGTGGTTGAGGTGGGAAATTCAATTTTAAATACCCCAGATTTGTATAGCTTAGAAAAATACAAATTACTTATAATATATGTTATCTATTCCTACTCATATAGAAACACTTCGTATTTTAAAATAGGAAGACTACCTTATTGGTGGAAGTCCACTAAGACCTTGAGAACATGGGTCATGTCCTACCCGGGGGGCCCAGAAGTCATGAGGTAGGTAAGACTGCTTGAAACTCTTCACAGGCATAAATAACTCTCACAAGGAGGAGAGCTTTATGCTCCTCAGTCGGAAGACAATGCTTAAGGCTTGGCAGTAACCTACCACTATTATGAATGAAAAGCTTTTCTTGGCAAAGATCAAGAAGTTTGCATTCTGTGCTAGAGATTCTAACAGATCAGGATACGAGTCAGCTTATGGTCCTCAGGGAGCAATCAGATTCTTCGAAGACCTAGCATCAACAACATCCAGTTAATAAGCTGGTGAACCAGACTGAACTAGGGAAAGGTATAGGCTTTCCCAGATAAATCTGGTTGATAACTCTACAGCGTGATTTGCTGCACAGATGTGCATCTATTTTGGTGGTGTAAATGCCCATCAAAACTACTGAGTGCTTCCTCAAATGTTTATGGCATGCCTTTACGTATATCCAAACATAAAGACAGATGAATTTCATCTGCTGACCAAACAGCAAGCACGACCCGGTCACCAGGTGAAAGCCCCAGTCATCCTTCAACACATCTGAGAAAAGTTGCATATCTGAGGAGTTCAGAGAACCTCCCTAGTGAGATTTTCTTCATCCAGCCTTCAGGAAAAATTGGCCTGTACCTCCTGTCCCATTGGAACATGATAAAAACGAGGAACCTCTGGAGGGCAACCAATGATCCCCAACACCACCGAAGGGATCTCTGGTGGAAATACCAGTAACTTCCCTGAGGAACTAGTTTTTCCAAGGAAAAGTGGTCAAGAAGACTTGCCTATGTCGAGCTGGAAGTAACGTCGGGACAGAACATTTGCACCACCTCTCTGAGCTTACTGATGTTATCATCTGACATACTTAACAGCATACCCAGATACTTCAATCTCTGCTTGGTTATGAGAGTTATCTCCCAATTTAACATTATCCCTAAATTGCAGCAAAAGGCAAGAAGGATATCTAGACCTTGTAGCATCTGCTTCTCTGAGGAGGCCTGATTAACCATTCATCAGGAAGCTGTACATAAACAGACGTATCCTGTACAGGAGAGAACCAAACTACGATCATTGTGAACACTTTACTGAACACCTGGAAAGCAGTGAGTAGTCCAAACACAAGGTCTTGAACTGGTACACTGCTACAAAGAGGAAGAGGTAGAGATACTTCAGAGAGGACAGATGGATACTTGGAAATACCCACTCTTCAGATCCACCCAAAGCATGATGTACCCTTCTCTGGTGGAACTCAGTATAGTTCATGCCATTCCATCCTTAATTTGATTGCTGTACAAACTGGTTCAGGGTTGAGAGGACTTAGTGGGGATTCGATCGTAGATGCCGAGAGTAACGTAATCTTCCTCAACATCCCTTTCCCCTCTCCAACAATGCCAGTGCTTTCAGTGATATTGGAGGATAGGACAAACTTTGCAGCCTCAAAGTTTAGAGGCTCACAATCTGGTTGGACTGGTTGTAAGTAAGAGAGTTAGTTCAGAGATCTGATCTTCAACTAGATCCAATGTCAATTAGTAAAATACCGATCATGGCAGCTCCAGAGATAATCTCGACACTGGAGGCTCATCCAAGCACGGATAAATAATCGAAGACCTAGCTAAAGGTGGCGCTAATCGTCACCAAACCCATTTCATTGCATGTAGGAGGAGGAGCCTTCTCAGGTAGCCTTCTAGTCTTTCTTGGCTTAGGATGCACTGCAGGGAGCACCACTGGCATCACTGGTAGTGGGGTAACTGACACTGCTGCCAATGGGATTACCACTGGCATCACAAACACAGAGGACACCAGATATAATTAAAAAGGGGGAGATTATCCAGCCATATGAGGAGAACTCTACTCGTACAGAGTTAGCCCAAATAAATTTGAGAGAAAATATATGAAATAGAAAATCTGGGGAAAATATATGAATTATAAAATATAAGTAATAAAAAATAAGCTCGACAAAAATCTACTATAAATATAAATTAAAATGTTATTGGTTAAATCTGCACTTCTTAAAAACTTTAAAATCTTAAAAACTAAGAAACTTCTAGAATCCGATATGGGAGTGAAGTAGCCTTAGCTACAAGCTCCCTCAAAATAACACTGAGAGGCTGCATGTAGGATTGCTCATTGCCTCATTGGAAAATCTTCCAGCACGTACTAAAGTGTGGTGATCACCTCCAACTCCACCAAACCTAAAGAAAAATCCCCAATGTAAATCGTAGTTTTCCTTTCGCCTGAACCATATTTCCTAAGATTAAGCAAGACCCATATACCCAAAAGATTTCGCGAAAAGTACAGAAAGTCCTAAACTTACAAACTTAATTGATTCCAAGAGGCTGTTTGTAAGTCCAATTTTGTTAAATTTGGCCTAACATGAATTCCATGTCAATGATTTCCAGCTACAAAAGTCAACAAATAGTCAAGTTTCATATGAAATAGATATCAGGTTATTACAAATATTATTTTTCTTACTGTATTAAATGATACAATATTGTTTTATTACGGGCTTTTTTATCTTATCTTTGTTATTTTCGGTTGGATTTTTGTTTGTTTCTCCGAGTGTTTGTAAGTTGAGGATCCCTGTATACTTAATGAAAAGTATTGGCTTTATTTGCAAAGTGATAAGTCTCTTTGACATTATTTTGGGTGTTGCCAAGAATTATGTCAAGAGAAGACTTAGCCTTCACGTTCTTCAAAAAATATGACCGCCTTTAACGGGTGGCCACGATCGTCACTGGGCATAAGGGGATGATTGTGAACAATCATGCCCCTAAGGGGCAGAGAGAATCATCATCAGTTTAGCCATAATCTGATGCAGTGTCCATCATTCAAATGCATTCCTGTTAAAGGCAAAAGAGAAGCATCTTTTACAAGAGTGGGCAGGGCTGCTCGCCCACACTCACCACCTGTCTTTAACTACCTCGAAAGTGATTTCAACAGCCATTCTGATTTCACCGAAGACATTCCCTATTTTAAAGGACGAGAGGTTTGTGTACATGTACGGTTAGGAACAAATGTTAAACGTAACGTGACATTTTCATCGGTGCTTGAAATCCTATGGTCGATTCCGTTGCTCTTATACCTTCAAGTTTGTCATATCAAACAGATTCACTTCATAAACCACTTGATAAATTCAAAACTCACCTCTAAGAAGTAAAAGAAGTTGATAGCATTAAAAACAATTTGATTCAAGATCTAAAACATTCTACAAATCCATTCAGAAATCCTATTCCCATTAGTACCCCAATCTCATACATAAGATAATATGGGTAATAACAAATCATCTTTGTACTGGCAAACCAAAAAACCAAGACACTAAACCGACAGAACACTTACGATGAAGGAAGCAGTCGTATTTGAAACATCTCCGACAAAACAAAGTATGGAACGAATGCATCGTCTGTTCTTGAGGGACACTTTCCGCATTTGGGCCATCTATATTGGGTGTGCATTCAGGTGGCAGTGCAGTAGGATCTGTCAGTTCTATATACCTGAAATACAAAAGCTTGTCCAAACTTACAATATCAAATAGTAACATGCTCATTAAATAATTTTTAGATACATTGTGTAACCTTAATTTATATATTCAAACAGTACTACAGTGAACCCTCGCTACTTCGCGGTTCGACCATCGCGGATTCACCACTTCGCGGATTTTTTCCATAACCCATATATATACAGTAATATGTTATTTTCATTAGTAAAATAAATTTTTGAATATACTTACCCGATAATCATGTAGCTGTCAACTCCGTTGCCCGACAGAAATCTACGGACGGGATACGCCAGCGATCGCTATACAAGAGGGGGGTGTACTCACCAGCGCCATCTGTGGTCAGGTACTGCAGTACTTCTTGTCAACACCACCTCAATTTTTCCTCGGTCCACTGGTTCTCTATGGGGAGGAAGGGTGGGTCAATTAAATCATGATTATCGGGTAAGTATATTCAAAAATTATTTTACTAATGAAAATAACATTTTTCAATATTAATCTTACCCGATAATCATGTAGCTGATTCACACCCAGGGGGGTGGGTGAAAACCAGTGTACAAGTTAATCAAGAAGCTAAGTATCCCGTATTTCATATTATCAGTTATTCAAAATAACAAATGAAATTATAAGTACCTGGTAAGGAAGTCGACTTGAACCATTACTCTGCCTTTAATAAGTACGTCTTCCTTACTGAGCGCAGCGGTCCTCTTAGGAGGCTGAACAACTCTAAGGTGCTGAAGTATAAAGGGCTGCAACCCATACTAAAGGACCTCAACACAACCTCTAACCTAGGCGCTTCTCAAGAATGAATTGACCACCCGCCAAATCAACAAGGATGCGGAAGGCTTCTTAGCCCACCGTAACAACCCAAAACAACAATAAAAGCATTCAAGAGAAAGGTTAAAAAAGGTTATGGGATTAAGGGAATGTAGTGGTTGAGCCCTCACCTACTACTGCACTCGCTGCTACGAATGGTCCCAGGGTGTAGCAGTTCTCGTAAAGAGACTGGACATCTTTGAGATAGAATGATGCAAACACTGACTTGCTCCTCCAATAGGTTGCATCCATAATACTCTGCAGAGAACGGTTCTGTTTGAAGGCCATTGAAGTAGCCACAGCTCTCACTTCGTGTGTCCTTACCTTCAGCAAAGCAAGGTCTTCATCCTTCATGTGAGAATGAGCTTCTCTAATCAGAAGCCTTATGTAGTAAGAAACTGCGTTCTTGGACATAGGCATCGAAGGTTTCTTGATGGCACACCATAAGGCCTCTGATTGCCCTCGTATAGGCTTAGACCTTTTAAGATAGTACTTTAGAGCTCTGACAGGGCAAAGAACTCTCTCTAGTTCGTTACCCACCATGTTGGAAAGGCTAGGAATTTCGAACGATCTAGGCCAAGGACGTGAAGGAAGTTCATTTTTCGCCAAAAAACCGAGCTGTAAGGAACATGTAGCTGTTTGAGATGTGAATCCTATGTTCCTGCTGAAGGCGTGAACCTCACTAACTCTTTTGGCTGTTGCAAGGCAGACGAGGAAAAGAGTTTTGAGAGTAAGGTCTTTGAAAGAGGCTGACTGGAGAGGTTCAAATCTAGGTGACATAAGGAACCTTAAGACTACGTCTAGATTCCAGCCTGGAGTGGACAAGCGACGTTCTTTAGAGTTTTCAAAAGATCTAAGGATGTCCTGTAGATCCTTGTTGGAGGAAAGATCCAAGCCTCTGTGGCGGAAAACTGCTGCCAACATACTTCTGTACCCCTTGATCGTAGTAGCCGAAAGAGATCTAACATTCCTAAGATGTAACAGGAAGTCAGCAACTTGGGTTACAGAGGTACTGGTAGAGGAAACTGCATTGGCTCTGCACCAGCTTCGGAAGACCTCCCACTTGGATTGATAGACTCTGCGAGTGGATAACCTCCTTGCTCTGGCAATCGCTCTGGCTGCCTCCTTCGAAAAGCCTCTAGCTCTAGAGAGTCTTTCGATAGTCTGAAGGCAGTCAGACGAAGAGCGTGGAGGCTTGGGTGTACCTTCTTTACGTGAGGTTGACGTAGAAGGTCCACTCTTAGAGGGAGAGTCCTGGGAACGTCGACCAGCCATTGCAGTACCTCTGTGAACCATTCTCTTGCAGGCCAAAGGGGAGCAACCAGCGTCAGCCGTGTCCCTTCGTGAGAGACGAACTTCTGAAGAACCCTGTTGATGATCTTGAACGGGGGGAATGCATACAGGTCGAGGTGGGACCAATCCAGCAGAAAAGCATCCACGTGAACTGCTGCTGGGTCTGGGATCGGGGAACAGTACAATGGGAGCCTCTTGGTCATCGAGGTAGTGAACAGATCTATCGTTGGCTGACCCCACAAGGCCCAAAGCCTGTTGCACACGTTCTTGTGAAGGGTCCATTCTGTGGGGATGACTTGACCCTTTCTGCTGAGGCGATCTGCCGAGACATTCATATTGCCCTGAATGAATCTCGTTACCAGCGTGAGTTTTCGACTTCTTGACCAAATGAGGAGGTCCCTTGCTATCTCGAACAGCTTCCTCGAATGAGTCCCTCCCTGCTTGGAGATGTACGCCAAGGCTGTGGTGTTGTCGGAGTTCACCTCCACCACCTTGCTTAGCAGGAGGGACTTGAAGTTCATTAAGGCCAGATGTACTGCCAACAACTCCTTGCAATTGATGTGAAGCGTTTCCTGTTCCCTGTTCCATGTCCCCGAGCATTCCTGTCCGTCCAAGGTCGCGCCCCAGCCCGAGTCTGATGCGTCCGAGTAGAGATGAAGATCGGGGGTCTGAACAGCTAAAGAGAGACCCTCCTTGAGAAGGATGTTGCTCTTCCACCACATTAGAGTAGTCCTCATCTCTTTGGTAACAGGAATAGAGACCGCCTCGAGCGTCATATCCTTGTCCCAGTGAGCTGCTAGATGGTACTGAAGGGGGCGGAGGTGGAGTCTCCCTAACTCGGTGAACAGGGCTAACGATGACAGAGTCCCTGTTAGACTCATCCACTGTCTCACCGAGCATCTGTTCTTCTTCAGCATGCTCAGGATGCACTCTAGGGCTTGGTTGATTCTTGGGGCCGACGGAAAAGCCCGAAAAGCCTGACTCTGAATCTCCATTCCCAGGTAAACGATGGTTTGGGAAGGAACAAGCTGGGACTTCTCTAAATTGACCAATAGACCCAGTTCCTCGGTCAAATCCAAAGTCCATCTGAGACTCTCCAGACAGCGACGACTTGTGGGGGCTCTTAAAAGCCAGTCGTCTAAATAAAGGGAGGCTCTGATGTCCGCCAAGTGGAGGAATTTCGCAATATTCCTCATCAGTCGCGTAAACACCAGAGGTGCCGTGCTTAGGCCAAAACACAGGGCTTGGAATTGGTACACAACCTCTCCAAAGACGAATCTCAGAAAAGGTTGGGAGTCTGGATGGATGGGAACGTGAAAGTAGGCGTCTTTCAGATCCAACGAGACCATCCAGTCCTCCTGCCTGACCGCTGCTAGGACCGACTTCGTCGTCTCCATAGTGAACGTCTGCTTGGTGACATAAGCATTGAGCGCACTGACGTCCAGCACCGGTCTCCAACCTCCTGTCTTCTTGGCCACCAGGAAGAGACGGTTGTAAAAGCCCGGGGATTGATGATCCCAGACTATCACCACTGCCTCCTTCTGTAACAGGAGCGACACCTCTTGATGTAACGCTAGCCTCTTGTCCTTTTCCTTGTAGTTGGGAGAGAGGTTGATGGGAGAAGTGGTCAGAGGGGGATTGCGGCAGAACGGAATTCTGTAACCCTCCCTTAGCCACTTGACAGACTGAGCGTCTGCACCTCTTCTTTCCCAGGCTTGCCAGAAGGTCTTGAGTCTGGCTCCTACAGCTGTCTGGAGAGGAGGAGAGTCAATGCTTACTTTTCGTGGACTTAGCACCCTTCTTGGACCTGCCCCTGTGACCGTCTGGGCGGGTACTTCCTCGGCTGGGGGCTCTGCCACGAAAGGGCGGAATAAATCTGGTAGCAGGTGCATCAGCCACTGGGGTGCGGTAAGTTCTCGGTACTGAAGGTACAACCTTAGCCTTGCGTGCTGAAGAGGCCACGAGGTCATGCGTATCCTTCTGTATAAGAGCTGCAGCCATCTCTTTGACTAGATCCTCAGGAAACAGGAACTTGGAGAGAGGAGCAAAAAGTAACTGTGACCTCTGGCAAGAGGTGACACCAGTAGAAAGGAAGGTGCAAAGTTGTTCCCTTTTCTTGAGGACTCCCGAGACAAACATAGAAGCAAGTTCGCCAGAACCATCGCGAATTGCTTTGTCCATACAGGACATGATCAGCATGGCCGAGTCTTTGTCAGAAGGGGCAGTCTTCTTGCTCAAGGCCCCCAGGCACCAGTCGAGGAAATTAAAAATTTCAAAGGCGCGAAAGACTCCCTTCAAGAAGTGGTCCAGATCAGAAAAGGTCCAGCAGACCTTAGAGCGTCTCATAGCTGATCTACGGGGAGAGTCAACCAAACTTGAGAAGTCAGCCTGGGCAGAGGCAGGGATCGCCAAGCCTGGTTCCTCTCCCGTGGCATACCAGACGCCCGACTTAGAAGTCAGCTTAGGAGGAGGGAACATAAAAGACGTCCTTCCCAGTTGCTGCTTGGAATGCAACCAATCCCCTAAAATTCTCAAAGCTCTCTTTGATGATCTAGCGAAGATAAGCTTAGTGTAGGCAGACTTAATAGGCTGCATGCCTAGAGAAAACTCGGATGGAGGAGAACGAGGGGTAGCAGAAACAAAGTGTTCAGGGTATAACTCTCTGAACAGCGTCAGGACCTTACGAAAGTCAATGGAGGGTGGCAACGACTTGGGTTCCTCCACATCAGAAGAAGGATCATCCAGGTGAGCAGCTTCATCCTCAGAAACCTCATCACCTGAGGGTTGAGAAGCGAGAGGTAACGATAAAGCGGTATGCTGAATGGTTGAATCCTGAAGAACGGGTGCATGTGCACTTGCGGATTCATCATCAAGTCTCTGCTGAAGAGGATGAGGGCTGGCAATGACAAAGTCATGAGGCTGGGATGAAGGAGGTTCTGCGGGGGTCTGAGGAGCAAGTGAGGTGAGAAGCGAATGCTGTAAGGCATGAGGCTCATGCTGCATAGACTGCGGTTCATGTTGAATGGGAAGAGGCTCATGCTGCGAAGAATGCGGTTGCTGCATGCGTTGAGGTGGCTGCCTCATAGCATGAGGCTCCTGCCTCAAGAGTTGCGCCTGCCTCAAGGGTTGAGGAGGTGGCTGCGCAGAGAGAGGCTCTTGCCTCAAGAGTTGAGGTTCTTGCCTCAAGGGTTGAGGTTCTTGCCTCAAGAGTTGAGGTTCTTGCCTCAAGAGTTGAGGTGCTTGCCTCGAGAGTTGAGGTTCTCGCCTCAAGAGTTGAGGTTCTTGCCTCAAGAGTTGAGGTGGCTGCCGCAAGAGTTGAGGTTGCTGCCTCAAGGATGGTGGAGGTTGCCCCAACGCAAGAGGTTGCTGCCTCGAGGATGGAGGAGGTTGTTGCAACGCATGAGGCTCCTGCCTCAAGGGTAGAGGAGGTTGCTGCAAGTCATAAGGCTCCTGCCTCAAGTATTGAGGAGGTTGCCGCATAGCAAGAGGCTCCTGCCTCAAGGAAAGTGGAGGTTGCTGCACAGCGCTGGTATCTGGCAACTCCCAATGCGGCAGCTCACGCATGAAGGCAGGTTGAGGAACCTCAACATCATACGTCTGGCAGGGTGGACTGCGCAGAGGTGGAGGAGCGCTCGCAGGAGGAGGTGTGCTAACCTTCTCTGCCTGAAACTCCTGCATCAACACCGCAAGCTGCGACTGCATAGTCTGCAGCATAGCTAACTTGGGATCAACAGAAGTTGGGGCAGAGGCCTGTTGAGGCATCGCTTTACCTCTCTTAGGAGGTGTGCAGCCACCAGATGACTGCGGCGAGTCCAAACTAGCCCAGTGGCTACATCTGGGCTGTTGGACTCGCTCGGTCTGGACCTTACGCTTAAGAGGCCTTGAGACCTGGGTCCAGCGTTTCCTCCCGGAAACTTCTTCCGCAGACGAGGAAATTAAGGGCTCAATCGTCTGAGAGTGGAAGTGACGATCTCTATAAGATACGCCCGCAACCACTGAGGATACTACTGTGCGCCGATCAAGGCCTGCCGAACCCTTTTGCCCTTCGACATTGCTTCTCCCCTGGGCTTGGGAGCTTGCAAGAGGTCCCGGACTGGGAGGACGACTGGCACGCACAGAAGTATCCTCATGCGCAACACTGACACTGACACTAGGCACAGCACTGGCACTACCACTTCCCACTGCACTTTTCACTTTAAGTTCCTTGACATCTGCCAAGAGAAACTTGTGGTCACTCACTACAGACTCCACCTTATCACCTAAAGCCTGAATGGCACGTAACACATCCGACATATCAGGCTGAGCACTAGTAATAGGTTCGGGGGTCACCACTACAGGGGAAGGAAAAGGTTGAGGATCATGGGGGGAGGAATAAACCAAAGAGCGAGAAGAACTCCTCCTAACTCTCTCCCTCTCTAACTTAGCCGTATACTTGAGGAATTCATTAAAATCGAATTCCGAAAGCCCGGCACATTCCTCACATCGATCTTCCAACTGACAGGATTTTCCCCTACAGTCGGAACAAACGGTGTGAGGATCAACCGAGGCCTTCGGAAGACGCCTATTACAAGTCCTAACACTACATCGTCTTTGTCTAGGAGCTTGAGAATGGTCGGACATCTTGGATCAGAGAACAGTCAAGGGGGGTTTCCAAATTAAAGCAAAGATCGTTATACCATAAATCAAAATCAATCCAAAAGCTATCTAAGCTAAGGGAAAAGCTTCCTGTATAGCGAAAGCTAAATTTCAGAGCAATACTTCACCAAAACCGTGAACAAAGACTCCAAAATCAAGAGCGTATCCATGTAGGTCTTGCCGGCAGCACGACAGAGGAAAAATTGAGGTGGTGTTGACAAGAAGTACTGCAGTACCTGACCACAGATGGCGCTGGTGAGTACACCCCCCTCTTGTATAGCGATCGCTGGCGTATCCCGTCCGTAGATTTCTGTCGGGCAACGGAGTTGACAGCTACATGATTATCGGGTAAGATTAATATTGAAAAATATATATATATATATATATATATATATATATATATATATATATATATGTATGCATGTATTTATGTATATATGTATGTATGTATATATGTAGGTATGTATATGTGTATACATATAAATATATATATATATATATATATATATATATATATATATATATATATATATATATATATATATATATATATACACACACACACACACACACACACACATATATATATATATATATATATATATATATATATCTAAAGTAGGAAGATGTGATGTAGTTCTAAGGGAATAGTATGGGAAATATGTCTGGGTAATAAGCAAAGCTCTACCTCCAGTTTGTTTCTTCATTATGATCAGAGATAAATGTAAACAAAACATTGGTTGCCATTTTTTAACGTGCTTTTTAGCGTTTAGGAAACGCATGATATAAAATTGCCTTTAATATTTGTGCCTGTTTTAGTTTAGGGTACTGTAGTACATGCATTAAGTGAACTGTACATTAAAGGGTAGTTTGTTAACAGTACTACGTACAAGGGAAGGTTTTAAAAGTCTGAATATACACGTTGAATAAATAGGTAAATATGGTGTCACTACTTTGCGGATTTTCACCTATCGCGGCCGCGTCTGGAACCTATCTACCGCGATAAACGAGGGTTCACTGTACTATATGTAGTATTAAAGGACTCTTTACAAAACAGATCTTGAAAACTCCAATAAGTTTTCTAAAGCTCTGAAATAAGATTATTTCTGTAGTCCTATTGTACATAATACAGGGTTTACTTTATTTGTCAATATTATAGATTCCCACCTGGCTGATCTATATTTGACGTTCTTTTTATCTATAAATGTACCATTTGAATCCTGAATCAAGTTCTAACCTCTAAACTTTTCCTCTTTTTGTTTTAGTGATATTTCAAGCACTAATGCATCCATTTTACTACAGAAATAATCTACAGCTTTGTCTAATCGAGTTTCTTAGTATGATAATTTTACAATTTGGTCACAATTGGAATAAAATTTCTGCATTACAGTGTAGTACTGAGCATCACAAAAGAAATGACAAGGCTTTTGAAATTACCTGCATACTTAGTACAACACGGTGGATTATATAGCATGAGATTTAAATGTAAGATAGTCAGAACTATGAAACATATTTAACATCATGTACAAATACCTAATTGAACAAAGGTGCCATTGATTAATATTAATCCACAACATGAATGAGAAATTTAGTCTACCACAAGTCTCGGTCCAAATATTTAAGATGAGTGTACTACTCAAGATAAAATACTATAATTGAGAATCCCATTCAGAATTCTAATTACACTACAAGCTCTTGAAGAAACATTCCTAATGAAAAGATCTGAGGTGATTCAAATGTGCTAGACCTACTAACAATCAACTTCCAGTTTTGTAAGGGTTTAACTTCATAGAAAATAATTTGCGCAATGCACTGATTTTAGCTATAACTTTGTAAATGGATTCAGCAACCATAGATTTACACTTGAAAGGAATCAAGGCAAAGAGTACACCATTGTCTGCACAAGTAACAAGCTTGTTTCCAAAGCCAAACCACATACAGTATCTTCCATATATGAATATAGGAAAGTAGAGGGCCAAGAAAATTATCCTATGAGCACCAGATTACATACCAGTAGCAATTGTGGTGCTCATCAAAACCAACTTTTTATAATCCCACGGGAAAAATTGCATCATCTCATTTTAAAAGACATGTCCACATTATCATACAATACAATGGGAATAACTTTAGCTTTTGACCATAAAATAAAACTTACTTTTCCTTAAGTTCTTCTGGGGAGCCTTTATCAGGAAAGAGTGCTGAAACTGCCTGGAATATTGACAAGCAAGGGAAGTCCTTCCTCTCCGCCACAGATGTGCCTTCTCCATTTTCATTCTGAAATAATAAACAATAAAAGAAAATACCTGACATGCAATTAAAAAAAACAAAAAAAACATCTACCAGCAATGTGGATTCCATGATAAGGACTTGCTAAAACCTTTTTTGTAATTAGCTTACAGCATAATATCAATACTGATCAACATTCAATTCAATTACATATTCTTTTATATACAATTGCAATAACAATGATGTTTAAGCATAGTAACAAAAATGCAACCACTTAGGATGTCAAAAGATATTAAATGTAACTAAATGCAATGATTGCTTGGATAAGAAAAGACATCAATGAAATTAGGGCTTGTCCATAACCCTTACTTGTTGTCTCTCTGTATTTTCATT